>NW_012144744.1:2027329-2029866 GCF_000956105.1 Propithecus coquereli | reverse complement strand
TGTTTTGCTTATTACAACTTTATAATATAATTTTAAATCAGACAGTGTGATACCTCCAACTTTATTCTTCTTTCTCAATATTGCTTTGGATATTCAGGGTCTTTTGTGGTTCCATACAATGAAAAAATGCTCACTATCACTAGTCATCAGATTTCAGATGCTCTTACTATACAAATACACCCCCTCACTCTCCCCAAAGGAAGCTATGTAAGGAAATGGATGTTAATTTGCTTGACTGTAGTAATCATTTTTTATGATGTCTATAAACATGATGCATATAAAAACATGATGTATATAAAAACATCATGTTTTACACCTTAAATATAAATAAAAATAAAGACTTCAGCATGAACTCTTTTCTGATTTTCCAGTCTGCTGGCCTACCTTACAGATTTTGAATTTTCCAGCCTTCAAAATTGTGTGAACCAATTCCTTAAAATCTGTCTGTCTCTACTTTCCTGTATCTCTGTCTCAATCTCTCTCTCTTTCATTTTCAGGTTGGGCACTTTGCTAAAGCTTTATATTTACTTAATATTTCATGTAATTTCTTTAACTTAAAGTGAATCCAGATATTATGAGGCTTGAAGCTAGTTAATTAGGGAGGCCCTTTTTATGAAAAACATGCAAAATTATATATACAAAATTAGGTACTGATTGTGAAGAAAATCTGTACAAATGAAGCATAAAAACTTAACCTTTATTGGTGTCACGATAATAGCTTCTTTTTATAATAACTTGTGAGATAAGTATTATTATTTTTGTTTTTCCCAACTTATATATGAGGGTAATGATATTTAAAAGGGTGGCTTCTCCCATGTCTTAGAGCTCAGGATGGGTCAGTGTAAAATTCTAAGATAAATTATATGCCATGCTTGAAGCTTAAAGCTTTTTATGATAAGTATACTAGGTAACATTTCAAACAGGAAGTTTCTATCTTTGGTTGAAGAGAGGTGATTCTAAGAGATCTGTGCTTTCCAGTTTGATGTGTGTTTTTAGTTTGCAGCTGCGAAGTGTACTGCTACCACTCTGACCAAGCGCAGAATGTTGAGGAACAATGCGTCATGTAACCAAAGGCTTAAAACCCCCATGGGCAAGGTCATTACTTGCAACCAAAATGTTTGTACCCCCATAATATCCTGAAATACAAAAAATTTTAACAAAACCATGGTGCTGGCACATTAAGATTTATGGACACAAAATGGTAATGGTGCATTAAAAAAAAACTGGAAGCAAAATGGAGTGGTTTTAGTATTTTGGGAAACAGAGCACATTTCATTTTCTTTTATTCCTCATTCCCATCTAAATGCTATATATTACATTTAAGATACTTGGCTTTAAATAAACACCGTTGTGCCTACAATAAGCTTTAAACAAATCTTAGTATTTTGCCTTATTTGCTTCAGAATTTTAGAATAAAATATTACATATAAAAATCAAGCCACCATAGTATCCCCTCTTCCATCACCTATCTCTCCACCTCAAAAATTATTTGCTGAATAAATGAATAAACTAATGCATAAATGGATATTCTTGCAACAATACACAGTCATATATCTCCCCCTTTCCTTCTTAGCAAAGCTATAGGTGCTTCCATCCTTCACTCTACTACGAATAAAACAGTAACAAACCAAAATATCCTGCGTATTTGATGAAGAAACTTGGGGCAGATGTTCTGATTCATTCAGGATGTCCAAAAAACATCATTTGGCAATACAATCAATTGTGAAACCCTGATTGGAAAACCTTGAATCAATGCAGACTTGGTCCATTTCTTTATCTATGATCAACTTACAGACACCAGATACATCTGTCTTTTAAACAATTGCTATCAGAATCTCCCTACATCCATTTTTAGAATCATAGATTCACTTTTCTCTAATTTCTTGCGAGATCTATAGGTTTTAAGTGAGGACTAACATCACCAGAAAAAAGGTTATAAAAAGTCAGCATCGACATGTGGAAGTTACTTTTTAGCATGAAAGGTATGATATTTTATACTCTGTTGGAAAGAAGAGAATAATACAGACATGGCAAACAGAATCACATCAAAGTTGTATGACCTACAACATCTAAGGAATTCCTGTCTTTGAATTCAGCTTTGGCTTTTGTGTTCAATAAAGAATTGCTTGCAACCCCTGGCTAGCCTAAACACTAGAGGGAGAGAGAAATGCACTGTTTTCCACCTCACCAGGATTTAGAATTCTTCCTCTAAGTGAAGGGAAGTAGAAAAGTCTGGTCTCTGACTGAAGGGAGACATTGATTAAATTAAACACCCATAATAGTCAACAGCTCAAACTCGGAGCCAAGCAAGCCCAGGTTAGTATTCTGACTTCTCATCTTACTAACTGTATGAAGCTTGAGCAAATGAACCCTTTTCTAGAGCTTAGTTTCTTCACCTGTGATATGGAGATAATAATGGTAACTGCCTCACTAAGTTAGCATTTAATTATATATTGCATCTAAAGCTTCTGCATTGTGCATGATACATCGTAGATGTGCATTCAAGGCAGGTCATTTTAATTAATATTATTAAGAAA
>NW_012144744.1:2023206-2023874 GCF_000956105.1 Propithecus coquereli | reverse complement strand
TTTACAATTAGCTGACTTTAAATTAAGTAAATTACCGTCAATAATGTGAGTAGGGCTCATTCAATTAATTAAAGCCCTTAAGAGCAAAACTGAGGTTTACTGGGAAAGAAATTCTGCCTCAAGACTGTACTATAGAAGTACCACTTGAGTTTTCAGCCTGCCAGCCTGACCTACAGATTTCATACTCAGGACTGATATATCTTCTTGTATACTTTTTGACCATTTTTGTGTTGTCTTTGAAAAAAATGTCTATTTAGGTCCTTTGCCCATTTTTTAAATTATTTACTTTTTGCTATTGAATTGTACAAATTCCTTATATATATCAGGTATTAACACCTTATCAGGTATATGATTTGCAAATATTTTCTATACATCTTTTTCATTTTGTTAATTATTTCCTTTACTGCACAAAAACCTTTTAGCTTGATATAGTGCCTCTTGTTTATTTTTGGTTTTGTTGCCTGAGCTTTTTGTGTGATGTCCAAAATATTATTGCCAAGGCCAATGTCAAGAAATTTTCCCCTTTGTTTCCTTCTAGGAGTTTCATGGTTTCAGGTCTTACATTTAGATCTTTAATTCATTTTGAGTCAATTTCATGTATGATGTAAGATAAGGTTCCAATTTTATTCTTTTCCATAGGGATATCCAGTTCTTCCAACACAATTTAT
>NW_012144744.1:2009175-2012645 GCF_000956105.1 Propithecus coquereli | reverse complement strand
TATCTCATTGTGGGTTTAATTTGAATTTCTCTGATAATTAGTGATATTGAGTATTTTTTCATATACTTGTTGATAATTTGTGTCTTCTTTTGAGATATGTCTATTCAGATCCTTTGACTATTTTTTAATTTATTTTCTTGATGTTGAGTTCTTTGAGTCCCTATAAATTCCTTATAAGTTTTAGATATTAACTGCTTATCAGATACATGGTTTACAAATATTTTTTCCCATTCTGTAGGTTGTTGCTTCACTCTGTAGACTGTTTCCTTTGCTGTGCAAAAGCTTTTCAGTTTTATGTACTCCCATTTGTCTCTTTTTGCTTTTGTTTTCTGTACTTTTAAGATTATATGCAAAACATCACTACCCGTGACTGCTAATGTCATGGAGCTTTTCCCCTTTATTTTCTTCTAGTAGTTTCACAGTTTCAGGTCTTATGTTTAAGTCTGCAATCCATTTTGTCTTGATTTTTGTGTATGGTGTGAGACAAAGGTCTAATTTCATTCTTCTGCATGTACATATCCAGTTTCTCCCAACACCATTTAGTGAAGAGACTGTCCTTTCTTAATTGTGTGTTCTTCGCCTCTTTGTAGAAAATCAATTGACTATAAATGTGTGAATTTATTTCTAAGCTTTCTATTCTGTTTCATTGATCTATGTGTCTGTTTTTTGCCCTATTTTGTACCATGCTATTTTGATTACTATAGCTTCTTAGTATATTTTGAAGTTAGATAGTGTAATGTTTCCAGCTTTGTTCTGTTGACTCAAGACTGCTTTGGCTATGCTATTTGGGATCTTCTGTGGTTTCACATGAGTTTGAGGATTGTCTTTCTATTTCTGTGAAAAATATCATTGAAGTTTTGTTAGGAAGTACATTGAGTCTGTAAATCACTTTAGGTAATATGGACATTTTAACAATGTTAATTCTTCCAGTCCATGAATATGAGAATGTTCCATGTGTGTTCAAGAAGAACGTATATTCTGCTGCTGTTGGATGGAATGTTCTGTGTATGTCTCTTAGGTCCATTGGTCTAAAGGGTAGTTTAAATCTAGTGTTTCCTTATTGATTTTCTGTTTGAATGATCTGTCCACTGCTGAAAGTGGAGTATTGAAATCCTCTACTATTTTTGTACTGCAGTCTATCTCTCCCTTCAGATCTGTTGATATTTCCTGTATATATATAGGGGCTCCAAAGTTGGGTGCATACATATTTTGTTTAAGGATGGGGATGTATTCTGAAAAAGTCATTGTTAAGCAATTTCATTTTTGTGTAAACATCATAGAGTGTATTTATACCAGCCTAGATGCTACAGCCTATTGCACATTTAGGGTACATTGTATAGTCTATCGTTCCTCGGCTACAAACCTGTACAGCATATTATCGTACTGAATACCCAGATAATTGTAACACAATGATGAATATTTGTGTATCTAAATATATTTAAACATAGAAAAGGTATGGCAAAAAATGCTCTTTTATAGTCTTATGGCAGCAGTCCCCAACGTTTTTGGCACCAGAGACCAGTTTCATGGAAGACAATTTTTCCAGTGGCTGGGGTTGGGGGTGAAGATTGGGAGGGGGATGCTGAGCGATGGGGAGTGGCTGTAAATACAGATGAAGCCTCCCTCCCTTGCCAGTTGCTTAACTCCTGCTGTGCAGCCTGGGTCCTAACAGTCCACAGACAGGTACAGTCTGCCTGGGGATTGGGGACTACAGTCTCATGGGACCACTATTAGATATGTGGTCTATCATTGACTGAAACATCGTTATGGGGTGCATAACTGTATATTTACCATTGTTATGATCTCTTAATGAATTGATCCCTTTATCATTATATAATGACATTGCTTGTTTCATTTTATGATTTTTTACTTGAAGCCTATTGTATCTGATGGCTAATACAAGTATATAGCTACTCCTTCTCTCTTTTGGTTTCCATTGGCATGGAATATTTTTTCCCATCCTTTCACTTTCAATCTATGTCTGTCCTTAAAGGTAAAATGAGTCTCTTGTAGGCAGTACCTAATTGGTTCTTTTCTTTAAATCCATTTAGCCACTCTGTATTTTGATTAAAATATTTAATACATTTCCATTCAAGGTAATTATTATAGGTAAGGATTTACTACTGGTATTTTGCTGTTTTCTGGTTATTTTATAGATCTTTTGTTCCTTTTGTCCTCTCTTGCTGTCTTGCTGTCTTCCTTTGTGATTAAATGATTTTCTCTAGTTGTATGCTTTGATTCCTTACTTTTTTATCTTTTGTATATCTACTACAGGTTATAGCTTTGTGGTTACCAAGAGGCTTGCATAAAAACTCTTTTGGTTATATCAGGCTATTTTAAGCTGATAAGAACTTAAGTTTTATTACATACACAAACTCTACAATTTTACTCCACCCCTCCCCATATTTTATGTTTTTGATGTCAATGTTTACATCTTTTTATATTGTATATTTCTTAAATTATTGCAGCTATTATTATTTGTAATAGTTTCATCTTTTAACCTTCATACTAAAGATATAAGTGATCTACACACCATCATTACAGTGTTAGAGTATTCTAAATTTGTGTATTTATTCTTACATGTGAGTTCTATACTTCAAGAAGATAAATTTTTAATGAGCATTGTATGCACTTAATTAAAATTTTCTCCCCAGAAAATTTCTCAAGCAAAAGAAGAACCGTTGGAATGGATGCTAAAATGAGCTATCAGACATAAGAGTTTTTATATGTGTGTCTGTTTAAGTTGGTGAACTTCACTTCTCAGCTTGATAGAAAAGAAAGTATGTCTTTTTGTAGAGAGACCATACTGAAACGGTTTTGAATTATTAGGACTGCTGGTAAAATGTGCTATTTTAGATAGGTGAACTGTTCAGAAGCTGTGAGTCTGTCATCATTCTCATTAAATAAAATCCCTAAAGTTCAAATCCACATGAAGGTTGGGGATCAGAAGGTTTCAAACAGCTGCTGAGCAGTGAGGGGGCTACTTTGTGACCAATAGCTATCCAAGATGTTCTTTGAAAGCATTGTCTTCCAAGCAAATGGAAGGAAGGGACAAGAGCTCTTCAGCACTACAGAGGACACAGCAAATAAAAAAGGTATGGAGCGTGAGTGCTTTCAGAGTATTGAAGCTTAGCTCTGGAACACTGAGATGTCTGTTGCCTTTCTTCTTGTGAGATGGGAGGGATAGTGGGATAGTGGGATAGTGGGGGAATAAGAAAGTCACAGAAGCACAGAGGGTTAACATAATAAAACTAAAGCCCTCATGATGTGGGAAATCGAGTTTGATTGAAGAAACATATTCCTCAATCACTGTCAATAATATTTTCCACAGGAAGCTTTTTCGTTCTCAAGCTTGCAAGATCTATTGTATTTAAAACCTTGGTACTGGCACAAAAATAGAGACATTGACCTCTGGAACAGGACTGAGAATCCAGAGATGAAACCATCTGCATATGGTAATCTAATCTTTG
>NW_012144744.1:1986995-2006645 GCF_000956105.1 Propithecus coquereli | reverse complement strand
AGGCTATGAAAAAAATTGTAATTTACATAATAAGGCTTTCTGGGGATAGTAGAACAGGCTCTCAAGCAGTTCCAAAAGTGACTTGAGAAAGCAGAGAGGACCCATTGGCTTTGGGGTTTATCATGGTTGGTGGTGGGGCTGAGGTGAAATTTTCAGGCAGAGACTTGCATGGTTTGAACTTTCCACCATTGTCAAGGGAAGGAGCACCTGGCTTTCTTATCAGATTGCCAAGAGGAGGGGCAGAAGAGAAAGCGTGTGAAGGGTGGGGCTTGAGAGCTGTCAGCAGTGAGTCATCAAAAATTTGACCAGACTTTATGACACACTCTCTCTCCCATTGAGCCCAAATACTCTGTGATTTTACATTCTCTCTGCACATCTTTTCCATTAACATTTTGAGGACCTGCTCCCTCTGTAAGTCTCCTTTCTCTGTACATCTCTTGGGGCTCTGCTAGTGATGGCAAACTGTAGCCATAACTCTCAGTGACCTTACAGAAATGACGAAACCTCTCTATCTAAATTCAGGAATAAGAGAAAGAAAGGGAGACAGAGAAATAAAGAGACAGAGAGGGAAAAAAAACAGAAAATGAATCCTATGCTTGCATTTTCCCTGGGCTGGGTATCCACTCTGGATCATTCAATTCTGCCTAAGGAGGTAAGGTCATGTGGTCCATCTATGGCCACTAAGGTACCCTCTTTCTAAAAGTCCTGTGGCTGTGATAAATTTCAGTAAAGGAAATGCCAACAGAAAGGCTACCATGGCATCATTAATACACTTGAAGTCAATGCCAAGAACTGCAAGGCCAGATCAAATTAGAGGATCACTGTATAAACATTGATCAGAGGTGGTAAGAGGATAGAAAGAGATGTGATCAAACAAAGACATGGTAATCCAATGCACAGCACAATGGGCCATACAAATTGTGCACATAGGTAACTGACTGATTATTGATTGCAATGAGGTCAGGGATAAGCAAAAGTTCAGATATATTAGTAAAGAAAAACAGATAGATCCATCATTCAATAAATGCTTACTGAACACAAACTATGTATTAGCTATTGTTCTAAGTGCTAGGAATGTATCAGTAAACTAAACAGAAATATCTTGCCCACAAAGCTCTATTCAGGAGAGACAGAAAATAACAAAGAAATAATTTGTAATATAATGTTTTATAGTGATAAGAACATTTTCAGACAACACAGACAACAGAATTCCATGTGAGCTAATAGGTTGGTTCAAGTCAGTAGCCTTCAAAATCGAATGGTATAATCCAGATTGTGAAACCAATTCTATGTTACCCTGAAGCCCTTTTTCTTTTTTGTACTCTTTTTTGAGGGCAACCCTTAAAATCACTGTACCTGGGTAAAGGAATTATGGTTAGATTTAAAGGAGATGAATCCTTATTAAGCCTGCCCAGATCCCCTTGAGTTTTGGGAGGAACTCATCCATTATCACTTGTTCTTTATAGAAAGCTCTGAAAAAAAGTATGGAGTTTGTCACCACATGGACTTCTCTGCCTGCTCCATAGAAATTTTGCTTTCCCATAACTGATTTTATTTAGACTAACCTTGAATAAAAGCTCATCTGGTGAGTTTATAATATTAAGAGACCAAATAGCACTTCCATCTCTGTCTTTGTTCTACCAAGATAACTAAATAAAATACAAAAACACATTTGTTCAAGGCAACAGAGAGCTGCTGAGGCAGCCAGAAGTTGAGGTGCCAAGATTTCAATAAGATGTAAAGTTCATCGAGGTAGCTCCAATATCATTTCTCCAGTTAAAATATGATTCATAGTCCTTTTCAAATTCAGACTTGTAGCTCACATTATGAAAGAGAGACTGTTACCAAGATAAAAGACAAGTGAGTGTTTTCTTTGTCTTTAGGGATTTCATCTGGTAACATTTGCCTTCCCTGCTTGAGCCCTTTATATGCCATGACATCCAGTCCCAGGCAATCACGGGGAGTCACTCATTTGGACTAGTGCTCCTGTGATGCTTTGGCCCAGGGATATTGCTCAGAGTTATAGCTATACTTTACAATGTCTACCTTAATGAATCAAGTTTCAAAGAGCAAACAGAAGACTTTGTAAAATCCCTATGCTATAGATTTAATGAGTTCTCTAATTAGAACAGAGACTAAAAGAAGATATCAGAAGGCAACAGTAATCTTTCCATCAAATATGCTATTCTCCAGTTGTGCCCACCTCAGTGAATAACTCTCTATCCAACTACATAGTTGCTTATGCTAAAAACTTGGGACTAATCTTTTTTTAAAAATTAACAATTGTACTGAGATATCATTGACATATAAAAATCATATATGTTTAAGGTACACAAGTTGATATTTTGATGTACACCTACATTGTAAAGTGATCGCCACATTCCAGTTAATGAACATTTCTATCACCTCTACATAGTTATCATGTGTGTGTGCATGTGTGTGTGTGGTGCGTGCGTGGTGAGATTTAATTTAAGATCTATTCTCTTAGCAAATTTTGAGCATACCTTACGATACTTTTAGCTGTCTTCTCTGTGCTGTACATCAGATCTCCAGAACTTGTTCATTTTACATAATTGAAACTTGTAGCATTCAGCTCTATCATCACACATTCTTGTCAATTCTTCAACAAAGAATTGAAAATATACCCAATTTTAATAAAGTCTAATTTATAAATGTTTTATTTTATGATGAGTTATTCTTGTATCCTGTTTAAGGTATATTTGCTTAATTCTTCTGCTTCTTCTAGAAAGTTTATTGTTTAAACTTTGACATTTTTCCCGTAGGATGGTCAACTTGCTCAATTTTGCTTGTTGAAAAGACATCTTTTCTATGCTGAATTCAAAGTGGCAAATTTGTAGCAAATCAGGTTACTATAAATGTACACATATGTTTCTAGGCAATCTGCTCTGTACCATGGGTCAATTTTTCTATTTTTGTGTCAATACCACACTGTCTTAATTGCTTAGCTTTTTAAATAAAATCATGGTTTCTGCCTGTGTAAGTTCTCTAGCTTTGTTCTTCTCAGTTTGTCTTATCTATTCTAGAGCATTTGCATTTCTAAATAGAACCAGCTTGTTAATTTCCTTGAAAACATAAAATTGTAATGGGGATTGTATCAACCTACAGATCAGTTTGAGGAGAACTGACATCTAAAGAATATCAAGTCTTCCAATGCATCAATAAGGTATGGACTTTCATTTCTTTAGGTCTTCCTTAAGTTTCTTTTATTCAAAAGACAAATTTATGGAATTAAATTAGAGGCATAAAGATATTTATAATAAAGGATAAAGGATAAAGATATTTGTAATACATATACTTGACAAAAGATGGTATCCATAACATGTAAAGAACTCTTCAAATCAATATAATTGATTAAATGGGCAAAAATACTCACTATATAGAATGGACAAGTAAAGCTTGGTATTCTTGACCCAATGGAATACTATGCAGTGAAAAAGGATGAACTACTGGTACATTAAAAATGTAGATGAATATCACATACATAGCAGTGAGCATATAAGTGCTATACAAGACAAGGTATGCTGTGCGGTTTCATTTATACAAAGCTCAGAAATAGGGAAAACTAACCTATGGTGATAGTTATTAAATAGTCATTAACTTTGTGGGATTACTTAGTGGTAGGGAGCATGACAAGGTGTCCTGTGGTGCTTAAAATGTTCTATATCTCTATCTGGCCAGTAGATACATTACTTAAATGTATTCCACATTTGTAAAGTCATTGCACTGTACACTTAAATTTTGTTCTCTTTTCTGTGTGCCCAATATATTTCACAAAATAACATATATATAAAATATATTATATTTATATAATATCCACTATTCTCCATCTGTAATGCTATTTCAATCCTGAAACTGACCTACAATAGTCCATTTCTGCCTCTCTTCCATTCTAGTAGCCAAGGTGATCATTTTATGATATAAATCGGTTAATTTACCTTTGCTTAAAATCCTTCAATGGTTCCTATTGAACTTAAGATAAAATCCAACATTTTAACTTGGCCTACAAGACTTTATCTAATTTGTCACTTGGCCCATAGTAGCCCCAGAAATTCTATGTAGGTCTTTGCTTTGGTGTAGGATGCATGATCTGTTTTGATCTGTCTCTATAAAGCTTATGAAAATTATGAAATGTGATAGATTGAATCATTGGCCATGAGTCTTCACCCTTCCCTGTGTCTATGCCCTTTGTCATGATATTTTGGAGTTTCTCCTACAAATGTGGGGCATTCCCTTCTTATCTTTGGCCTCGGCTACGTGAATTGCTTTGTCTAATGAGATATTAGTAGACGTGATAGGGTTTAGAATGTGTATGGGCATTAAGGCTTGCCCTCTTGCACTTCTGCCATCGCCATCAGCTTGCTGGTCCCAGGACGAGGAGCAGATCTGCCCAGATGGCCCTTACCATGAAGCAGAGCTGTCTCAGTTCATTCACAGACTGAGAGCCAGAAATAAGTGTTTATTGTTGTGTGCCACTGAGATCTCAGAGTTGTTTGTTAAGTAGAATTGTTGTAAAGTTGATATAAGAGCTAAACTCCACCCGAACTACTTCTTTTGTTGCTATTGTCCTTGTTTACTTGGCTATTCTCATTTCAGCTCAATCTTTCCTTGGCCTGTGACCTTCTTTCAGCTCATAAAATTTGCAAAGTTCTAATTAGCCCAAAGTCCTTTAAATATGCTATACTTCTTTGTGGATTGATTAATTCCAAATAGTGATAGAGTGATAAAATTTATATATTGTTGCTAAATGTTAACAATATCCATTAAAAATAGAAATAAAATATATGAAGGAACATTTCTTCCAAACTTAATTAATTATAACAAAGGCAGGGAATAAAAGAAACAAAATGAAAGGAAAGAATTTGAAAGCATAATGAGTAGGAAAAAAAACAGTGTAACAAAAGTATCAACAATAATAATAATTTTGAATGAGTCATATTTTCCCAATTAAATCCAAAGGCTCAAAAAAAGCAGACATATATCTACGAAAGGCAATGAAACAAAATAAAAAAGTTTGGAAATAAATAATTAAAAAAACGACACAAGTAACAAAGAGAAAATGGAACTGGCAATATTAATATCTCAAAAAATATAATTCAAGAGGGAAAAACTAATTGAATAAACCAATTATTTTTCTAAGGTACAATTGAACAGAAAGATATGACTTCTATGGCTACATCATTACAGTCTTCTGTCCTTTGGCTTCCAGTTGGGTTTGGCCAAAGGAAGATAGAGCAGTGGGTAGAGGGTGGCAAGGGAATAAGCAAGGTATTATACCTCCTGAATTTCTCTCTACAAGGTTACAATGAATTAACTGTGTCCCTCTACCAAAGCCATAGCTGCAGCTGCAGTCTTATGACCCTTCTTTCTGGGCCTACGCCTACAGCTACAGCTACAGCAGCCATCTCCAGTTCACTTAAGCTCTGCTTCCCTTGCCCCTTTGCATCTAGGGGTGGTACTAACTCCCCGGATTCCTGAGATTACTAACTCCGGGAGTGCTTCACTATCTCTTGGTGCTTTCCTTTAGCCAAGCCCACGTTTAGTAAATAGACCCAATGTTACACCGTTTTCATTTGCCCTGTTTGAGTACGTTGTTTCCTGATGAGAACCTGGCTCTATACATACACATATAAACATACATTGTAAATAAATACACATATATTTGCTTAATATAAGCAAATGTTACCTTGACTTTTCACATTGTGTGGGATAAGCTTAAAATTTAAAACTGATTTTTCAACTGTCAAGAAATACTTTCAATTTATAACAAAGTCAAATAGTAAACTTTTCTGTGGTCAGCTGTGACACCTTAAGAGATTAAATCCTGGAATACAAAGTGAACATCGTTGTGTTAATCAGAAACACTGTTCTGAATATTAAAAATGTTCAGGTGCTTAAACATTGGTTTATTTATTTCACTATATCACCCTGTGCATAATATCTGATTTACAGAATTTCTATTTCTATTTAAACACTTTCCCACAAATTCAAAGAATAGAAGTATTATTGAATTGCATTATCGCTGACAGTGTCTGCAGACCTAAAACTTTACAGAATAACAGGGAAAGAAAAAGACAAGAAAGTGAAGAAAATAGCTGTCATATACAGACTCAGGGATGGCCTTCAGCCACATTGTTATTTTGACAAGATTTTCTCAGCTCAGACTTAACCACTCTCCCATATGTACCTAACATAGTTTTTCTCTCTCCATCTTTTCTCAAAACCTGTTCTCAGACATTTCATTCTCATTCAAATTTTATTGACTGATAAAACTTGAAATTCCAACTTAAACAATTTATTTCAATATTCTCTTCTATATTTTTGAATTACCTTTTTGCTGACCTATCAAAGACCCTCAAAGCCAAGAATCGTGCCATTTATCACTGAATCTCCAAGACATAGCACTGCTTTGTACCAATAACCTTCATCTATTGAGTACCTACTGTATGCCAGGCCCTGCCCTAAATCCTTAACAAATGCTCTCACATTTAATCCTCACACTCTCAATGATGTAGGTGCTCTCATTAATCCAACTTCGTGGATGAAATTTCTGAGGCACCAGAAAGGTTCAGAGAACCAGAAAGGTTCTCTGCTCAAGCTGCACAGCTTTTAAGTGGCTGAGATAGTAAAGGAACATAGGTCTGCTTAACATGAGAGATTCTGCACTTAAGTTCTAGGCTGTCTCGTGGTCATTAGAAGGTGTTCGATGCATGTTTAATACATAAATTCAAATATCTATCACTAGCTCATCCTAATGAGAAATCAGTGGGGATACTTAGGAATAACTCTCTGTTCTAATAGGGCCTGGATTTCTCTTTTTCATTCCAGTTGTCTTTGCAAAGAAGAACCAAAGCACCTTGTAAGCTTTATTAGTCCATTTGTGTTACTATAAAGAAAATACCTGAGGCTGGGTAATGTCTAAAGAAAAGAGGTTTGTTTGGCTCACAATTCTGTAGTGTGTACAAGTAGCATGGTGCCCAGTATCTGCCTCTGGTGAGGGCTTCAGGGAGCTTCCAATCAAGGTAGAAGGTGAAGTGGGAGCAGGCATGTCACGTGGTGAGAGCGGGAACAAGAGAGGGAAAAGGAGGTGTCAGGCTCTTTTAAACAGTTCTCACATGAATTAGTATTGCCAGAACCCACTCATTATCACAGGGAGGGCACCAAGCTATCCATGAAGGATCTACCACCATGACCCAAACTCCTCCCACCAGACCCCCCATTCAACACTGAGGATCAGGATAATACAAGAGGTGCTATATCATCATTGTTTTTTGTGGCTGAATAGAACTCCATGAATAGAGCTGGAAAAAAAAGCACTACATGTACTCACCATCAAATTGGTTTTAACTGATCAACACTTAAGTGCACATACAGTAATAACATTCATCGGGTGTCGGGCAGATGAGAGAGGGGAGGAGGGGATGGGTATATACACCCCTAATGAGTGCGGTGCATACTGTCTGGGGGATGGACATGCTTGAAGTTCTGAATCGGGTGGGACAAGGCAATAGACATAACCCAAACATTTGTACCCCCATAATATGCTGAAATTAAAAAAAAACTGGGGATTGAATTTCAACATGAGATTTAGAGGGGCCAAACATCCAAACCATATCATCAGCCAAAGAACTAATTGTGAAATTTTTCTTGATAGTGATTTTACATGCAATACTATTCACATCAAGTAGGTTTGAAAAATGACTGAACTTGGCCGGGCGCGGTGGTCACGCCTGTAATCCTAGCACTCTGGGAGGCCGAGGCGGGTGGATCGCTCAAGGTCAGGAGTTCGAGACCAGCCTGAGCAAGAGTGAGACCCCGTCTCTACCAAAAAAAATAGAAAGAAATGATCTGGACAACTAAAAAAATATATATATAGAAAAAATTAGCCGAGCATGGTGGCGCATGCCTGTAGTCCCAGCTACTTGGGAGGCTGAGGCAGAAGGATTGCTTGAGCCCAGGAGTTTGAGGTTGCTGTGAGCTAGGCTAACGCCACGGCACTCACTCTAGCTAGGGCAACAGAGTGAGACTCTGTCTCAAAAAAAAAAAAAAAAAATGGCTGAACTTTAAATTGTCCATCTTAATCAAACCTTTCTTTTAAATATACACTCTTCTCTTGTATTTAAAGAGCACATTTCACTGCGGTTCTTAAGCTTATCAAAGGTCACGCTAGGATAAATTATAAGTGGAAGAGAGGAGAATTGGTACAGGAAAGTAGTGGAGATTTGTTGCGGAAGAAAATAGCAGACCCAGCAGGAAGACATTTGGATCAGTGGGGGACAGTCAGGGTTGATGAATGTAAGGAGGAGAGTAATCTAATTCCTGTAAATGTCCATACTCGTAGGAGAGAAAAGGGCAGGTCCAAAGCCCAGTCTCCCCAGAGAAGACTTTCTTAGAGTCCAGAAAAAGACCCTGTCTAAAAACAGTCTGAATCCTCCCCACAAGTCCTATCTGCCTCCCACCAGACAATGTCTTTTCTGGAGCAAATTGCATCTTACCAGGGTGAGAGAGTTTGAATAAAGACCGCTGAGGCTAGGAAGCAGCAGTCTTAGCATCAGAATCTTTTCTTTGTTTTACCTTTTTTAGCTACCTTTTCTTTGTTTCTCTGAATCTCTTAACTAATGACTTTCCTCTCAGACATTTTGACCCAGCCACATCAGCTCCTGTACCTGCCCCAAATTCTGTTTGTTTAATAAATAACATGCCTAGAATTCATGATAAGAGTTAATATTGTCCAGCTGACTCCATTTATCAAAGTATAGCAATATCCTAAAGATTTCCTTCACTCACTCAGGACTTTGAAAGTTAATAAATGCACCCTCAGCACAGCCGAGACCACATCCCTGCTTAGCTTTCTTCTCCTGCCCTCTTTTCCCCCTCGTTCTCCTTCTCCCGAGAGCCTAGCTTCCATAAATCACTCGCAGGAATCCTATCTTGGGCTCTGCTCCTACGAAACCCAACCTAAGATTCCTCCTCAGAGAGGCTTTCTTGACAACCCAATCTAAGGTAAAAAACTTACCCTACCCACCATCCTCTTAATCCCTTTATCCTCTTTTATTTGTTGCTCTATTACATACCATTCTGAAATTATTGTATTTTTATTTATTTTCTTTTTAAAAATCTCCTAGACATGACATACATACGTATGTTTGGAACAGTGCATGTTGTGTGGTCACACAGTCATATTTGTTGAATGGATGGAGTTCAGGCTTTAAGTTTTAATGAGAAAGGAAACACTTTCCCTTTTGAATTTCATTCTCTTGAGCCTGGCCTCGGACGTGGGTGGGTAGCTGGTTTTGAATGAAGTTGTAGGTAAAAGGGAAAAGGTAGTCTCCACTGAGGGACTTAGATTAAGAAAAAGGAAAGGCATTAGCCCCAGACCTTGCCGGGTAATCAGCCCAAGGTACCCTATAAGAGATGCCTGAGGAAGACCTAAGTCACGTCCTAGTCTGGAGATTTCTGAGTGCGAGCCTAAGGGCCAAGTTGGCCTGGAGACGTTTTGTTCAGCTTACATTGTTTCCATTTTGTTTGCCAACATTAAAAAATGTGAAATGTCATATAAATAACTGAATCTTTGGCCTCTCTTAAAAATAAGTGTTACCATTCCCACTAGGCCACAATCTGCTGGGACTGAGGCACTGCTGCCCTTTTTCAGCTGGGCATGAGTTTTCCGTGTTGCCGCATCACCACTAGCCATTCTTTTTCTTTTGTATAATACACTTGATCCCTGCAGGCCTTTGAGTTTGTAATCTCCTTTGTGACCAGTTGAAAATCTCTGTATTGAAATGTTCTTCTATAATTTTGTGTTCTTTCTTTGAGAAACATTTGTTTAAAACTTTATCTTGTCTTGGGCTGTGCTGTGAATAACTAAAGGAAAAATTAGAGTGATAAACACAAGATTGTAGAACCACTCTGTAACTTTGTGCAAGGTGTACCCTCCACAAAGAGACCAGGGTAAGGGAGCCACTGGGGGATGAAACCCGGCCAGAACTCTGTATACCAAGCAATGTACCCTGGCACAAGACAGCCTCAACCAGAGGAGGAATGTCCTTTTCAAAATTCAACTACCTCTTTGTAATTCATTGGCCCACAGAGGGTCACATGTAGAAGCTATGGCCTTGGGAGAGCAATACCCCCTCGGGCCAGCATGGCAGTAGCAGGAAGAGTCCCTTTTGGAACTCTCAGTGGTAGCACAGGCAGTGGCCTGGCAGTGGATGGGCTCTCCTGCACCTAACACAGCAGAAGTCCAGTCAGTGGCTCAGATAAACATGAAAGCCCAAGGGAAGCTCCGCAGAGGGAAAGCTGGACATTGAGACAGGAGTGGACTTCCGCTTTAACTGTTAAGGGACATCCTTAGAACCTAGAAGCAGAATGATCTAGGGGGATTCTGGTTTTGATTTTCAGGCAACTTTTCAGTTTCATACACTCTGCGGATCTCACAGTGGGGTATATACAGTTGTTGATTCTTCAATAAATACATTACCCCCAAGTCATAGCTGTACCTCCTGCAGTGAGTGATGTTGCTACCATATTGAACAGTTTCACTGAATTTTCTGAATGATGTTAATCATAGACGGTGACACAAACTGCCCAGTGGAAGAAATCAGACTCTTGAGTGATTTGGAATACAGTCACACAGCCAAGTACACTTGTTTTATACCCTTGTCTCCAGTGCTCATTTTGTTTCTTGCCCTCTGCTATAGGACTTCTGCTACCTGGTCTTAAGGGAACCGACAGCGTGTCTTGTCAGACAGACTTCTTGTCAGCAGAATGGCAGGGCAGCGTCTCTATGATGTCTTCTTCACCATCTGAAATTCATGTTCACTTTTTCATTGCTGGCCAGCATTTCACATTGCACATTCCAGATGGTGTTAATGGTGGGATCAGATGATCACATTCCTGCACATCTTAGAGACAATCCTGGGAAACCAATACGCATGCTAAAACAAGTCTAACAGCTTTGGTCAAAAATCTCATTAACCATAGTAGAGGGAAGAAATGGAAAGATTATTAAACATAGCTGTTTGTGGTCACTAACTGAACAAGATCTTAAAAACAGAGAGCCTGATGGATTTTCCTAAGATGAGAGGGAGGTTGTTGTGTACTGAATTGCGTCCCTCAAAATCTGTATGTTGAAATCCTTACCCCTACTCCTCAGAATGTGACCTTATCTGGAAAGAAAGTCATTGCAGATGTAATTAGTTAAGACGAGGTTGGAGTGGAGTCGGGTGATAGCCTAATCCAGTATGACTGGTATCTTTAGAAAAAGAAATCCATGGGAAGACACACACACATATACAGGGAGAATATCACGTCAAAACTGGAGTTATGCTGCCATAAGCCAAGAAACTACCAGAAGCTAGGAGAGAGGGCTGGAGCAGATCCCTCCTTAGCACTTTCAACAGGAGCATGGCCCTGTCAGCACCCTGATTTCAGACTTCCCATCTCCAGAACCACAAGAGAATAAACTTCTGCTGCTCTAAGGACACCTAGCTTGTGGTACTTTGTTAAGACAGCCCTAGGAAACTAACACAGGGTGTTTGAGTTTGCAAATTTTGGATTGGGCGCTATTCTCCTCCACTCAGTTGTGTATTTATTAAATAGGAGGCATAGTTTTGGGAACTGTGGGAAAATATGAAAGACATAAGATATAATTCCTACCTTCAGTAAGTTTTCTGGGGAGCAAAATTTTAAGCACAAATAATAATAAGGCAATAATAAATAAGAGCTATGCAGAAATAAGAGTAATAACTTGCTGTCAGTGAGCAGAAAAAAGCATGCCATACCAGCCTTCCAGGCCCATTCCCTTTTCCCTCAGTGCTCCCTTTCTCCCCCAACCCAGGGTTTCCATGCAGTCATGTGTCTGCTCCTGCCCCCATGAAGGGTATTCCTATTAAACCTACCTTTCCTAGAGAGCAGATCTTTCCAATTACTGCTCCTCTTGGGATTCATTTCACTTGGTCTATCCCATCCAAGAATGAGTATTGATTGCATTGTATCTGAATTAGCATTAGTCCTGGGTTCTAGCTCCAAACTGTACAAATTAAAGAATTTCCCCGAATCTTGATTTTTTTTCATATGGAAAAAATGGGAATAATGAATGTCCCTTCTCATTCTCTGTCAAAGCACTGGAGTGCTGATCAAATGAGGGGGAATGTTGGAGGCATGTTGAAAACCTGTAACTTATCATAAAATCTTTATAGTTACAATTACTTTAATATGTTTGCATCCCATTAAATATTGCCCTTTTTCTGGGAGTCTCTGAGAGACCTACTACCTTCACCGAATGGAGAATTTGAAACTCCTGCATTTATTTGGCACCTTAAAAAGATTTATAAACCTTGCAAATCAAATAATCTCATTTAATTTTTGCCACAATTCAGTGAGTAATGCATTGTTATACCACTTTTGCAGATGAGGGTGCTGGAGCTCAGCAAAATTAAGTGGTTTGCTCATAAGTGGCTAGAGGTTTTGATGTGAAGACAAGCCCAGTGCTCATCTCATTGCATTTGGCAACCCCCAGTGAGGGGATTTTTGGATCACCCAGCCTTTTCTGTGGTTTTTAGAATAGATCCTTAATATAGGCAACTAAAATGTGTCCATCATTAGTGATGAAGAATGAGATTTTGGCCTTGAAAGCCCTCCCATGATACATCATGTTTTTGTACATGTTCCTCAGCACATCATAAGGAACCATGCTCTATCAAGAGAAAAGAAAGAAAGAAAATGAAAAAAAAAATCACAAAAAAACTGATGGGGATATGATCAGAAGCTTAAGTTGAATCTACCATTAAGATGAGTCTATTGTTCTCTAGGCTGAGTGCGTTGATATTTTTGAGGAAACAGACTAGACCAGGGATACCTCTAGAATAAATATGCCCCTAGGTATAAAGGACAAACAAAGACAATACTGATAAACTTTCTTTTCTCCTTGTGTATAACCTTAATGTTTGAGACTCGATTTTGAAAGAGAAGAAAGAGAAAGAGTGAAGTATTTTTATGATAAATATTGTGTGTGGTTATTTCTGTTCAGACTTGTGGAAGTCAGGGACAAGCAGATCATTCCACCTTGGCATCATTATGCAAGATGCAGAGAGCACGAATCATGCCTTTGTCAGTATATTTTGGTTATTTACATCCTGCCCTGGGATTTGAGTTGTAAATGGGTACATAAGGAAGGAATGAATAGACCAAATTTTGTCTTGACATCTGGAAAGACATCACTATCCCCAGAGCACACCATCTTCCCTCTCCATGTCTTCCTTGCCAATGTTGCACAGAACCTGCTTCCATTCTTTAAAACAGGTTTGATCATCTTAGGTCCCACTTAAAATCCCTTCAATTACAAGATAAAATCTGAACAACATAGTCTAGCATCTAAGGCACTGCACAACTCACTTAATCATCCTATCCAGGCAGGGCACGGTGGCTCATGCCTGTTATCCTAGCACTCTGGGAGGCCGAGGCAGGAGGATTGCTTGAGGTCAGGAGTTCAAGACTAGCCTGAGCAAGAGTGAGACCCCATCTCTACTAAAAATAGAGAAATTGGCTGAGTTCGGTGGCATGCACCTGTAATCCCAGCCACTTGGGAGGCTGAGGTAGAAGGATCGCTTGAGCCTGGGAGTTTGTGGTTGCTTTGAGCTAGGCTGACACCATGGCACTTTAGCCCAGGTGACAGAGGAGACTCCATCTCAAAAAAAAAAAAAACATCCTATCCAGCCTCATGTCTGCTCTTAAGCACACTTTCTACTCCAATCACACAATCTTCTAACTCTTCTCCAAACACAGTATGGTTGACAGACTTCTACTATTTGTTAATGATGTAGTCTCTACTGCTATGCCTTTCCTTCACATATGAAATGAACAAACACCCACTCCACTTTCAAAGTCTTCTCTATCTTTCTCAGAACTCTCTTCTTTTCAGAAGAATAAATTCAATGAGAGAATAATATCATTCTTCCTACCTCCATAATTTTCTGTGCAAATCAAACATGACTAGGCATTTTTCCATCCCTTAAGTATTTGTTGTGCTCCTAATCTACATAAGGCCCTGGATACAGCATGGAGGAAAAGCTCTTCTTCATGGCTTTCATAGGTTAGTGGGAGAAATATATGTTATATTCCTAAACAAGCACATGCCTAGCTGCAAATTATAATATATAGTATGTAAAAATGTCCTGGAAATTGTAAAGCGGTATACTTGAGTAAGAAATGATTGTGTTTATCTTTGATATGCAGAATTTTCTGCCCTAATAGATTTTGTATACATGAAGTTCCCTTTTATTTGCTCTGATGACATTCTATTACTACCTCTGTTTACATTCTTCTTCTCTACTAACCAGTGAGCGTCTCGAGAGCAAAGACCTGTCTCCTTCACTTTTGTATCACCACAGTGCAGTAACAGACCAGCACATAGTTCAACAGATGTTGAATGAAGTAATGAATAGGCAAATAGTGTAGCTCTTGAGAAAATATGTTTTAGTATTCTACATTTAAGCTTAGCTAATAAGCATTTCTACCTATTAAATAAATGCCACTTGCTCTGCATGCACACTCACTAACATTTGAGTACTGTTAACACTAAAATACTGAAATATTTACCAAGCTCTTTACACCTTGGGGTTTTGCATATGCCGTTTTCTCCTTTCTGAAACTTTCTTCCTGTAATGCTGTGCTAGGCTAACTCATACTCCCCTTTGACATCTCACCATGCATGTCACATCCCTGAGGAAATTTTAATCAACCATAGACTAAATCAAATACCCTGGGATTTTTGTTGTTGTTGTTGTTGTTGTTTTGTTGTTTGAGACAGGATCTCCCTCTGTCGCCTAAGCTGAATTGTAGTGGCAAGATCACAGTTCACTGCAGCCTTGCACTCATGGGCTCAAGGGATTCTCCCACCTCAGCCTCCTAAATAGCTGGGACCATAGGACTGCATCACCATACCCAATTAATTTTTCTTATTTTTTTGTGAGATGGGGTCTCACTATGTCACCCAGGCTGGTCTAGAGCTCCTGGCCTCAAGTGGTCCTCCCTCCTCAGCCTCCCGAAGTCCTGGGATTACAGGTATGAGCCATAGCTCCTGGCCAAGTGCCTTGTTTGAACTTCTTAAAGCACCTATACTTGTCTTTCATAGCATTTTCCACAATCACAATTGATCTTTTTGTTCATTTCTTTACTGTCACTCACACTACGTTAAGAATTCTACGAAGGCAGTGTCCATTTAGTCTTTTCCCCACTACATTCCTAGTCCCTGTCACATAATACATTCTCAATAAATATTTGTTTTTGACAAACTGACTAACTTACTGAATGAAAAATTGGTTTTTAGTGATCTCAAAAGCACTGTTGTGAATCCCACGAGGAAGGTTTGAGTTACCCCTCTGCCACTAACTAGCTGTGTACTACGTAGACTTCAACCAGTCACTTTGCCTTTCTGGCTTCAGCCTCCCCATCTATAAAATAAAAGGGTTGAACATGTATTTCTATTTTATCCAGGGGGCTAGTACTCTATATTACATTAAACTAGTAATAGTTGAGTGTGACCTGTGAACTTAGATCCATGATTTTTCATACAAGTATTCTAACTCATTGCAGGGAGTTTAGTTAGTAAAGGGTTTTATGAAATTCTAAAATGCAAAATTCTGTAAAAATATATAAAATGTCTCCAGAAGAGTCAGGGAGAAAGGAATATCATACGAAGAAGCCCACCATGATCAAAAGAGCCTCTCTCGTAATGTCTGTCCTATTAGTTATCAAAATAGCTGGCTAATTTAAAACAGAAAAGTCAATGGAAATGTAGGCAGAAAGTAAACATTTAGTCCCATGTTTAACGAAATTCTGAGAACAATTATATAATAATACTTCTTCAAGTTGACTAGAGGAACTCAGCAATTTGTCAGAGAGTATAAAGTCAGAAAATTTCAGAGCTGAGATGATTTTGCAAACCATTTTGTAAACGTTTTTACAAACCATTGAGGCTAACCAATTCTTTCACTCTCAAAATGAGGAAGCTGATGCCCAGAGAACTGATATGACTTGCTTTGGATTATATAAAAAGGGAAGTGGCAGATTTAGTGCTCAAACCCAAACAGTTCTGCTTTTTCTGCTATCCCATTGCAGCTGGAATTGAGAGAATTAATGTGCTTTAGACTAATGGGGACACACTAATTTCCACACTCCATTCATGGAGATAGACATGCCTCCTCATACTACTGTTTTTTTTTTTAAATCTTTGAGAAGCAGACCAATACACTCTGATGAGATCTGTGGGAAAGATAACTTTCATCTGTGACATTTATTCTCATTCACACTTTTGTTGGCTTTGTGCAGAAGAACTTCATTTAGATTCATAAACCTGTTCATAAATGTGCATAATTCCTCCTGTACCTTGACTTTATAAAATAAAGAATTCCTCAAAGCTGTTGCATTAAATTCAATAGCTTCAGAAAACTGTCAAATGTCCTTGAAGATCATGACAATATCTTCATTGGCAGCTCAGAGATTTAAAAAAAAAAAAGACTGGGGAGCAATAAAGGCTTGTGTTCTCTGGGAAAAATATCATATCTGGTTTGCTTGTTTTTGTATTTCAAAACACAGAAAAGTAGCATGAAAAAGGTAATAAAAATTCAAATGTGAATTCCTAGAATAAACATGTATTGATGTTTTATGTTTGCTTTAGATCTTCTTTCAAAGTAAAAAAATGCCAAATTTGAAATTTCTTTTATGCTTTACTAAGCACGTTTTCTTCCTTCCTTTCCAGATGCAAAAACTATGAATACTTTTGTGTGTATCCTTCCAATCTGTGTCTTTATTTTTCTATCACATAGTATGTAGTATCTTATATTTTTATAAATATATTACTATATTTTACATAAATAGTATTTTATAGTGCCTGTTGTTCTGCACATTTCTGTCACATGAAATTTATAAAACACAAATAGAAAAAATAATGTAGGTAACCAATCTGAATAATTTAGTAGTGTTAAAAATAAAAATACCTCAAATAGTCTCCAAAATGGCTCATTGTGATGACTCTGATATTGAAATCATAATTGAAGAATCAATACCTTATATTTACTTAGTATCGTAGAGAAAGGATATAGAGACATAACATTTGTTAAACACTTATGTGTTTACATACATTAAACATTTATTGCACTGCATTAATATGAAAGGCGCTGTGTCAAGCATTTTATATATAATTTGATTTAATCACCAAACCAGCTACAAGTTAGGTATTACAGTGCCATATTATAGATGAAAAAACCGAGGCTCAGAGAAACTAAGCAACTTCCCAGAGTCACACAGCTACTCGCAGGCAATGTACTGTTGTGATAAAGAGTAAGATCTGGAGCAGAGTGCTTGGGTTCACATTCTAACTTCATGTTGTCACATAAAGTTATATATATAATAAACTGAGATGCCTATATAAATGATTAGTATCATCATTATTATTTTTCTTTCTGAATCCCTCATTCCTATCCTCCTTTAAAATTAAATCAAAAGACAATAACACCTAAACAAACAAACAGTAAAGGACAGAAACCAAATGTGAATGAGGAAGGGATATAAAATAAAAAGCAATTGTGCTAAAAATTGTGTCTTTACACTCCCTAGAGGAAACAAAAACCGAAACATGATGGGCTCCATGCCCTTTCATATCTAATTGTTGACAGCGCACTTATGCATCAGAAAAGCATCCTCAGACTCTTAGAAAGTCAAGGATCTTTATCTAATGCATATTGAGCAAAGTAATAAAATTTGTCCTCAAATGTGGTTTAGGAAAACTAAAGAGATTTCTTTGTTTTATTTGCTCTTGATGAAAGCCAAGGGTTTCATTCAGTCAATGCTGCTAAATAAGAGAAGAAGACAGGGTGATACATCCAAATTATGCAGTTTTTAGGTGCCTGGCGGCATTCAGGGGAAAACTTGGAGAAGCTCAAACTTCTAAGGGACTGAATAGTGTTAGACTAGCCTTCACAAATAAAGTGTTTTTGACAGAAGTTGACCTCAGCTTGAGGTCTTGGATGAGGATAGAGAGAAAAAATATTTTAAAAGCCTGTTAATTATATAACTACAAAAAGAAATAAATCTTTGTAGCCTCTATTTGTGGTTAAAACTGAGGGTAGATGAAGAAAAAATAGAAAATGAAAATGTATGGGTCATGAGAAGCCCAGAGGAGGAACATAACAGAAATTTGAAGGAGAAATGGAAAATGCACTTCGAAGTTCAGACCAGCTCCCCTTCTGCAGATATTCAGGTACTATAGATAGTAGATGCCAATTTCCCACAATGACTTGGACTCCTTGAAACATAAGGCTCTCTGAGGGTGAGAAAAGCTTCCTCACCTGAAATTGAAAAAAAAAAAAAAAAATTGACAGGGGGAGTGCACCTGGAAAGTATCTCACCTTTGGGAGATTTGACGATTAAGAAAAGTCCTTTCTGAGTGTTGTTAGGGAGCGCCCTGTGTCCAGGAGCTTCCTCTCTGGATCACATCTGTGTGGCCTTGCTGGGCAGCTGGGAGTCAGGAAAATACCTCAGGAACTGAGACTGTCTTACTACTGTATCTTCAGTACCTTGTATAGTGCGGGTGCTTCATAAATATTTATTGAGTGAATAAATGAATTACTAAATGAACCTCAGAAAAGCCAGTTGACAGTAGTATTCTCTGTGGACAAACAGAGGAATAATAAACCACAGATAACAACTTGATTATCCATCATAGTTATGGAGGTAGAAGGTGTGTACATGTGACATTGCACTTCCATTTCCCAAAAAGGTCCACACAAGCATGAAGAGGAAAGGGTGAAGCATGAACACACAATATTTGTAACACAAATGATTATAGTAGGCCAAATTTTGGAAATAACTAAGATGCTCATAAAGAAGGTATGAGATAAATAGATGGGAAATAGTTCATGTTATGTTATAGAATATTAGACTATAGAACCCTATTAAATAGAAATATACACATGCTATACTGTTAAATGGAAAAAGTAGATTGCAACAGTAAATCAAGTATAATTTCATATTTGTAAATTATAAAATATATGTAAGTTTTTTGTGTTTTTCATATAAAAGATTCTGGAAATGTTAACAGTGCTTATCTCTGGGTAGCAGGATTATTGGTTACCATTATTTTCATTGTTTTTAATACTGTTCTTTATGTAATGAAGCACTCCAACTCACCAAGTACTGCATTTACAATCAGAAAGGTAATAAGTTGACTTAGAAGTAAAAAGAAAATATTCTCTTGCTGTGGCCAGATAGTCTGTATTCTAGTTCCATCCTTGCCTGGGGAATCTTTAGGAAGTTAACTACACTCTCTTAGACCTGGTCTCCTTACCTGGAAAATAGAAAAACTTATAATGATACATGGCCTTTTAATTTTATAAGGCAGGTATGAGGACAAAATAAGTTAATGCATGAGAAAGCACTTTGCAAATTGCAAAATGCTAGATACATATAATGATGAGGAGGAAAGGGAGGAAAAAGGGAGGACAAAGAGGAGAAGGAGACAGACGACGATTTCGTATGATTGACATAAGAGAGAATGAATGTGGCCAGTAGCCATATTTGGAGACATCATTAGAACAATTTTCTCTCTCTCTTTTTTTGTTTTTTGTTTTATTT
>NW_012144744.1:1983984-1985155 GCF_000956105.1 Propithecus coquereli | reverse complement strand
TTGCTCACTGATAATTGATTTGGCTGAAACATTATAATGTAATGGTATTACTCTATTTTACCTTGGGAAAGTTATTCAAACTTTCTGAACTTCTGTTTCTTCATTTGTAAGCTGAGAATAAAAAGAATACCCTACTTTAGAGGGTCAATGTGTAGTTACATAAAATAATATGCAAAACATGACTAGGGTAGTTACCTAGCACAGGGTATGTATGCAATGAAAATTATGTGGTAATACTGACATGACAAGGTTTGAGTTTTTGCCTAAATTTTTCTTTAAACTTCACAGCAATTGTGACTGCCATCATCGAAAGATGGAGCTTAACTCAGATCTATTTCTCGATTTAAAACTCGCTATGGAACCACATCCCACAAAATCTAAAGAATGCCATGTTCTTCCTTTAAATCTCAAGTGGCTAAAAAGGCTCTCTTGAGCCTAGATTTGGCTTCGTTGGAGTATCCACAAGATAAATTCACATTAAAGCTAAAAGCTAAATAAAATGTATCCAAATTAATGTATTCTTTTTACAAAAGGATAAATAGAGCATTTTATTAATACTTTTTTTTTTGTTGCAACAAAAAGACAATCCACATCTTTTCATTCAAACAACAAAAGCTATGATCACATTATATCACTTTGAGACACAAAGCAAAGGGTATTTTTATTTTCTTAAGGTAAAGAATGATTTGCATTTTTAAACAAACTTTATGTTTTGTATTTGCAGTAGCAGGGCCTCCAGTCACTAGCACAATACAATGAACAGATCAAATATCCAGAATAGACAATTAAAAATACACCAATAATATTTTGAGTTGAACTGGGAAATGCATTATTATAATTTTAGAACATTATAAAGAGGTCTGATGTGAACTATTTTAAAAGAAAAAAATCATTCCAACCACCCAAACAGCTACCACAAGCAAAATGAAGGTAATATATAGATAGGAAATTTTATGCATTGCACTTATTGCTTGGTACACAAATGTTGCAATTCCTGTTGAATTATATTAAGAAATGACAAGCAAAATGCCTCTTCCCCATCTAAAATTCTATGACTCTATGAAAGTAGAAATTTCAGTCCCCTAACCCAACATTAGGTGTATGCTTTTGGTTTTGTGTGAAGATTGTTTATTATGTTCCTGTGTATGGATATGTATAAGATATACAGATA
>NW_012144744.1:1971518-1972814 GCF_000956105.1 Propithecus coquereli | reverse complement strand
AGAAAAAATTAGCCAGGCATGGTGGCGCATGCCTGTAGTCCCAGCTACTCGGGAGGCTGAGGCAGGAGGATCGCTTGAGTCCAGGAGTTTGGGGTTGCTGTGAGCTAGGCTGACGCCACGGCACTCTAGCCCGGGCAACACAGTGAGACTTTGTCTCAAAAAAAAAAAAAAAAGATATCACGTAAACTAACATTAGGACAAACATCGCTTTTGAGAATAGCCTCTTGTAAAAAGTACAGTGGTTCTTTATTCTTAACTGCAATAGATATATTTAAAGCAATCAGTGTGTAGAAGGAAACCTTTGAGCAAAACATTCTGGAACACACCATGTTAGGATTTGTATAGAATTACATGCCATGTTTTTGACGTTCATAAAGGCAGGCTGACAGCTTGGGAATAATTGTGTTTCCAAAGTTCACATAATTGGCCTGCATTTTGACCCAGTATTTGATACATCTGAAAAGTTTGTAAATTGAACATCTTCTGCTATTTATTATCTATTCAAATAAATGTTTTGATTGCTTTGGAGAAGCAAAGAACAAAGATACGATAATAGTAACAAATGAACAAAGTTATTTATTCACTCTCAGCAAAGGGTGTGCAAAGCACCATGGAAAATGCAAGATGCCAACAATTCTAGAGGTTAATTAGAGAGACATTTTGGAATATTTTACCACACCGACTTAACATTTGAGGGTATTGAGTGTCCTCCTTAAGCAATATGTAGATATACTCTGTATGTGACCTCAACTGGGCCACATGGAAATTATTCAACTGTCTTCTCATCTTTTTGTGACTTACTGTGAATAATCACTTCCCACATGATCAGAATGATCAAAACCATCTTCAAATATCATCAGAAGTTTGCTCATTGTTTTTCAGGTTTTGCAAGTGCAGGTTAAGTGTTTTGAGCTTATAACTGATGGATTCTTCATAGAGATTCCAGGTAATTAGATTTTTGCTCCATCCTCCTCTTTGCTTCTCTGAGTCACAATCTGGATTTCATCTCTCTCCATCTGATCCATATTCTGTTCAGAAACTGGCAGCCTGCACAGTAGCGAAGAACAGCCACCCAACACTATTCTCCTTCCCCAAATATGAAGCTCAAAGGGAACGAATGTCTCCTCTCATTTGGTTTGTTTCTATAATCTGATCTTTCAAAGTCCTAGTTAATCTTAGCATCGGCTTTCCTCTGATATGCCATCCTCAAGGGTCAGAAAATTTTTACATATGAATATAGGCTAATATGATATGTACAAATATACATATAAGTCTATGCTAATATAAATTATGATA
>NW_012144744.1:1969048-1971468 GCF_000956105.1 Propithecus coquereli | reverse complement strand
TTATTAAGGAAGAAAGATATCTAAACCATTTTCTATTTCTTTTGTTGTTAATATTGCATTTTAAGGGCTACATCTCCGTAGTAAATTTCATATTAGATTCTTTATTGTGTATATATCTTTTTTTCCTAATGCAAGTTACAACCAGTACAAAGTTGTAATAAAAAATACATTGAAGTCTATTTCTTTTTATATTTTTTGCAAAAAAGTTATGTGATATGCTACATGAAAAGTTGGATATTATTGAAATGTGAAGTGTTTATACTGTTAGGTAAACGAATGGAGGAACATGAAGCATACCCCTCAATTTACAAGTTCTCTTTCACAATAAGTGTTTGTGCCCAAGCATTTCATATAAAACACTGCAAGATATTCCTTTTAAGGACCAACAAAATATCCCGTATTATGTAATTCTAATAATTATTCAGTACAACTTGCTAGCTGCTAATATACAATATACTTCTTCAAAAGAAAGATATCCCAACTACATGATTTACAGTTAGTAAATGTTGCCAATACATGATGCAGCCAACTTGATTTGTTTCACTTATTTTTTTAAACAGGACTTCTGTGTGATATCTTGCAATACATTGTAACAAATATTTAAGTGCATGTTGCATGATCAAGTAGCTTTGGCTTCCTAACCTTTGGAGGATGAGATGTGCCAACTGTTCTAGTTGTGCTTTATTAAATGGTGATGAGTTTTAGCTCATATGAATCCAGTGAATAACTATTTGTTTCTACAATTTTGACCAGTCACAAAGGCGAGAATGGATTACCTGAATGGAAATGATGGAACTTGACAACTTCTACAGATTGCACTTGATGGTAACTTCATGGGTTTGTTTTGATCTCATTTTTACAGCAAGACTTGCCTGGTTGGTAAGTTTACATGTTTACACCACAGTTTTTAAAATTTTTGTGCAATCACAATGAATTTAATCACAAACACTAAAAATAAATCCAGCAGTTAGTTTTGTTATGAATAATCATCTCGGTCCTTATAGCTATATGAGTCTTGTACCTCTTCTTGTACAAATTCCTCTTTCTTTTCCCAACCATTGGGCCAACCTCCATTGGCCTGTGTTGTGGCACCGTAAGACTTGGTGGTACCGTAATTTATATAATTTTGAGTAATGTCCCCTGTTTCTTCATCAAGTTCATCTTCATGGATAAATCCACATTTTTCTTCACTTGTTTCCTCAGGGTCTGCCCAAGGTTGCTTCTCTCCTGAGGCAAATATTGCATAAAATATAACTCCGCCATAGTGGACTAGGGCAGCAATCAGGAAGACATACTGCCACTCTTCACGTGACTGTAGTGACAAAAAGTGGCACTGTCAGAATAAACTCCCCATGATGGAAAACCCTAGCCTCTTCCCTGAATGCTCCACCGCTGAGTCTTTATAAAACACTATCTTCAGGGATACCCACATCCTGATTATATAAAGCAAACGCTCTGCTAAAAAACTTTCTATAATAGTGTAACTTCCATTATTTAATATTTAATTTAAAAGTTTTGAAATAAAATTCCAAATATACCTATGGCCTGTTGATTTTTAAAATATTCATACTCTCTTTTCATTTCTATTGATTTACTCATCTTTTAATTCCATTCTTTTTATTTCCTCCGATAAACCATAATTTTGAAGTTCTACAAACACATATAAGAAAATACAGCTGATAATAATATTCTTCCATGGATAACTGCAGAGGTGTCTGAATTGAGGTTTACAACTAAAGCTCAGAAGACTTCTGTTCACCTATTTTAATAAACAAGAAGGAAAAGGGGTTTTTGTTGTTGTTGTTACACAGGGATATGAGAAATAGTAAAAGATGTTGAGAAACGTATTTCTTATTGGTTGTGGAACTGGACTTTGTTAGTTCCTAAAGAGATATTTTCTTCTGAGCCTCGATTATCTTAATTATCTTCCCTACTCAGAGGTATGGTGACTAGACCAGAAAGAAAATGCCAACAACATGTTAACTCTTTTCCAAAAAGATCCTTTTTTTTGAGAGAGAATCTTCTACAACTAAATATCTGTTTTTCTCCATCTTACCTTATTCTTTGTCATTGCACCAACAATGATAGGGCAAACCATTCCTGATAATGTGCCAACACCATTCGAAATGCCCATTAAGATACTGGCATATCTTGGAGCAATATCCAAGTGGTTAACATTGAAACCTGAAATACACACATTAGTTTGGGTTCAGGAAATTATAAACCTCTTAGAAGTAAGTACCTATAGAATATCACATCATAACTTTTAAAAAGATACTGGACACATAACATGTGTTTAACAACTACTTATTGATAATTTAGCTCAGGGATATAATGTGAATAGAATGGGGTATGATTTCTTATCCAATACTTAATATATGATGCTCACTCCACAGAGAGGAGGAAATGTTTTCTTAACA
>NW_012144744.1:1952280-1954007 GCF_000956105.1 Propithecus coquereli | reverse complement strand
ATCATGCTTCAGCTAAAACTCACTGCCACATCAGTGGCCTTGCGGTATCCAAAATATTTTATTTAAAACATTGAAAATTCAATGTACTTGGCAACAGCAAAATACAAAAAATTAACAGTGTTCCCTACTTGAAGTCAATTATTCTACTACCAATCTGTAAATTCTTTTGATAGCTAGTGGCTAGCAATATAAATTCTGTGACACTGGAGTGCAAGATTATGTGAAATTCACATGGTAAACATCTTGGTAAAAGCACTTGGCCTCCCCTGGGCACATCATAACTAGTTATTTATGGATATTCAGACATTCAAAATTAACAACCTAAGTATGACTGGCTTTGCTTATGAAACTCTTTAAAAAATTAAACCTAGTGTACTTAAAGTTCCTGTATATGACTAAATATAAAGCAAGTACATATTATCCCCCAAAACTAATATTTTTAGACCTTAAAATATCTCTCATATTCCCAAATACTTTTTCAATTACTGTTTTCTGAATAGCGAATATACTGTTTGGTGAAGAAGCAATACCCTAACGTAATTTCGCTTAATGCTAGCTTGGGATCCTTCACCTGACTAAATTACTAAAGTACGCAAACATCTTTTACACATATGTAATAATTATTTTTGGATGTAAAGCCACATAATTGCTAGTATCAATTGTGGCTGTAATTAAGCCTTTTAAAGAGCAGTTTAAATGCAATATAGTAGGAAGTAAATGCAATATTGTGGTAATTACTAATATATGTTAAGACAAAAAAGAGACAAATCAAAAACAAAAACCTGTCCTAATAATATGTAATGAATACTGTGCTTTGGATAAAAGTTTCTAAACAGCATCATAAATAGGGTCAAAAAGTGTAGTTTTTTTTAAAAAGTTACATATGTTCTAGGAAAATGGTACCAGATGAATATACTTATTTCACAGATAATAAAAATGCCCAGACAGGAATGTCTGCATTATAGAAATACATTTGTATAAGAAATTACTTCAGAATATTATTAGAAGTAAAAAATTTTTCCCTGTTGGGAAAGTGTTCTTTTGTTCATGCCAGGATAATCTCCCCTAAGAACTTTATTCTTTAGGTGGTATAACACTTCATCAAATGTAAAAATATTTAATTTTATATCATAAAAAATTGTTGGGGGCTGAAGGGAGGATTATGGTATTCTGATAACATTCTATTTATTGAACTGGCTGTTTGCTTCACAGGTATGTTTAATTTATTAAAAAATTAACAAGCTGTTTATGATTTGTTCATCTTTTTCAGCATGTATGTTATATTTAAAGATAACCTCTGTTACTGATTAAATTGTTCCAGCTTCAGGAATATACAAGATTTCTTGTTTATAGAATGTTAATTCCAAAAGCATAGATCCTAATTTCTCAGAGTTATTTTTTTTCCTTTTTCCTTATTTTTTAAAGAAAACAGAGAGAATTAATAGACATTGCAGTCAATTGCCATGTGTGATTCTTAACAGGATCCAGACTCAAAACAAATGGCTATAAAATGCATACGAATATAGACTAGGTATTAGAATATGGACTGAGTATTAGAAATTTGAATATGTTCTAGATGTTAAATGTTAGGGAATTATTTTTAATTATGTTAGGTGTGATAGTAATACTGGTATTGTGAAGGAGAATAGTATCATTTTTCTAGAGATGTATGTGAAGTATTTATGGGTAAAGCATTTTGATGTTTTATTTATTTTAAAATGGTTCAA
>NW_012144744.1:1950362-1952230 GCF_000956105.1 Propithecus coquereli | reverse complement strand
CGAACTCCTGACCTTGAGCGATCCACCCGCCTCGGCCTCCCAGAGTGCTAGGATTACAGGCGTGAGCCACCGCACCCGGCCTCTTGTTTTTTTAATAAAAACATCCAGAACAACCCAAAGTTTCAATGGTGGGAAGGGTTAAATCAGTTAAATAAATATAATACAAATGACATTATTATGACATTATTTAAAACTAGGAATTATAAAAAGTTTGAAGATAGGAAAATGATTTTAAATGAACAACAAAGGCACAAATTTAACTGCAACTAAGTAATTTGATATGTGTAGAAAAAGTTATTACTCATGTAGATTAGAACTTAGTGAACAAAAAAACAGGTCCCTACTAACACTTACGGACTTACCACCACAGTTCATGATCTTTCTCACAGTAGTAGTTGAAAGAATTTGCTTGCTCCTTAGAAAATCTGCAATTTGCCCTCCAATAGGCACAATAATTGTCATCACTAAGTGTGGCACAGCAGACAGCATACCCACCTGATGAAAAACAAGAAGAGGGAGAAATATACGTGACCATAAATAATGTGGACAATTTAATGGCCTTGGTTTTCTGAATCCATCATCAACTCTTTGTGAACAAATGAAAGAAAAATACTGTCTCCAAATGACCACTTACTTTTTCCTAGAATAAGCAATAACTTCCAAAGAATAAATGAGAAAAGCTAAGTAAATTTACTTTGATCACTTTTTATCTTCTACAAGAAAGGGATACTTTTTTTTTGCTGTTATGACTCAGTAAATTTTGAGGTTATGAATCAACTATTCTAAATCTTACCATACAGTGATTTATATTTGTGTGTCCATTTTATATTCTTGAATGTGTTTGAACAAATGTATCATTAACAAGACAGGGAGAGGCAAAAGAGAGAGAGAGGAAAAATACATTTATTATACCTTGAAGAGTCTATATTTTAAAATTCATTTTTTTAATTCATAAGGTTAAAAATTGCCTATTTGGTTTTTAAGTATATATCTTATGATTTCTATAACACAGATTTAACTTCCATTGAGGAAGCATCCAGATAATGCAGACCAATTTTTCAATTTTAAAAATTTTCTATGTCAAATATCAATACTTGGTCACATTGTTATACAGTGGCATATAGTTTTGGAACTAATTTTATACTAAATAGCCCAATCTAAAACTTAACCAGCATCAATTAAACAAATATTTTTAACCATTCATTATATGTAAAGCACTGTTCTCTAGGCATTGTAGGGGCAGGAAATATGAATAAAATGCATTTAGATTATTATTATCACATACAGGGACTTAGCAAATTTTAAATGTAAACAAATAAGGAAGTTTCTTACTAAGTGTACTTTGAAGTACAGGTCCTGGCATATGATAAGTACTGGCTAAGTGTTTATTATTTATTTTTAAGTATGTCTTTCCAATTAGATTATTGAAGGTTTGAGACAGGAATTTGTTTTATTCTATAGTGGAATATAGTGTGGTATCACGATCAAGGGCTTGGTTTCTTGTAATAATTAGTTGAGATAGTGAATGATTCTAAGATAGCTTAAATGTTCAGGCTATTTAATTATCTCTTCCAGCCCAGACAAAAGTTTTTAATATTGGTATTAAATGAAGAAACTAAGACTCAGAAGGGTTAAGTAATTGCCAGAGCCACATTTTGAGCCAGTTCTACCTGAGTCCAAAGACTAAAGTCTTAACCTTTGTGCTTAGAACCACCATCATATGAGAACGAAAAATCAAGTAAAATCAGAGAACGTATGCAAATGTGCTTCATTTAGTACAAAGCTTGGCAGGTAGCAGGGGCTCAACAAATGTGAGCTAAAAAAAGATACCATGTTGGCCGGGCGCGGTGGCTCACGCCTGTAATCCT
>NW_012144744.1:1946523-1948863 GCF_000956105.1 Propithecus coquereli | reverse complement strand
ACTCTGTATTAATTGAGTCAGTATACCTGTAATGAAGATTAAGTCATTACACGTGTGGTTTTATCTATAGGATACCCAATTGAACTAAGGTTGGGGAGAATGACCTTCCATGTAAATATTTTATTTATTTTACTTAAATTTTGCTGCATTTCTGAAAGATAGTATTAATACCATTATTTATAGATAAGAAATTTGAGGTTGACAATTATTCAATACCCAGCCCAAGGTTATGTACCAATACTTCATTATAGAGCTTGGATTCTAAGCCATGTCAGCCCAGACCCAAAGCCCATGCTCTATGTCCTCCATCACTTCCTCTACAAATTTTTTAGGTAAGTCAGAATTTTTTTTTTTTTACCAATCTAATTAGAATCTGAAGATTAATCTCTGTGTGTAGCATTTATCTATAATTTTAGTTAAAAATTATAATGAATCAAATAAATCAACCTAATATTTAGTTTTTCCAAAACACTATTGCTTTTACCCAAGCATTCTCAATTAACTGGAGCTACAGAGCCAGAACGACCACACAGTTTCATTAACATCAGTTGGCTCTCACTCTCCTCCACGAGACCTGACTTTATTAATAGCCTCTCAGTGTCCTATTTGCCCTAGATTATGAAAATGGACTCACACCTCCAGCAGCCTTTGTTGAGATGTATAACACCTCTCAGAGCTCCCAAAGGCTACCCTGGAATGTTTGATTAGCTCCAGAGAGAAGAGCCCTGTCTAAAGCAGCTATTCTTCTCAGGGATGGAGGAAACAGTTTCCTTAGAAACAGGGATTACAAAAGAGCTCTTAGAATAGCTACTCCTAAACTCAGGTTTCCTTCAGTCCCAGAACTCAGATAGTCTTTCAAGTAGAGATGTAATATGAATAGCAAGCCCAGCTGGACTTATGTAATGACATGAAGAGAGATGGCAAGACCATTGCCAGCACAGACAAAGTATTCAGGACTCAGCAAAAGGCTTGGCACAGAGATGGCATTCAGCAAATACTCACTCAGTGCTTGAATGGATATATGATTTACTTGAATTTGAATGACATAGTAAAAGGAATTGAAACAGAAACCAAAGGATCTGGGCCTAAACTTGACTCTGTCATTTATTACTATCATGGCTTTGGGCAATTTAAATATTTTCCCTAGTTTCTGTTTTTCCATCATTTCAATATAAGTGATGAGAGTTTTCCAACAGTTCAATCAAACAAGATTGAATATGAAAGGGCCTTCTAAATTTCAAATCCCTATATAAACATAATACGGCATATTTATGTTATAGAAAATCTCAAAATAATTATATTTCCATAGCTACAAACAATTGTCTGTGACACTTAGCATACTGTTCTGTAATTGGTAACTTATTTTTTGTCTACACCACCAAACTGTGAACACTTTGAGGACAGAAATAATGTCTTTATTTCTGAATATAACACAAAGCTCTGCCTATTATGGTCAATAAATGCTTGCTGAATTAATAAACTCGATGAATAAAATACAAGAATGTTTTCAGATTTTTTTGCTATGTTCATATCTTTTAGCTCAACAAATTTACGAAAGCATTAAAAAAAGAGTTAGATTGGTAATTAAGTACAATTCCATTTGAACAGGATATTTTTTTGTTCACTGTTACATTGTCTCTGACCTGAGACTTGAAGGAAGTTATGTTTATCTACAGGGAAAAGGCTGCACTGCTACTCACCCCAATTGGGATGTAAGTTACATGAAGTCAGAAACTAGGTCTTTTTTGCCTATATTCCCAGCACCAGAGAGCAGTTTCTAGCAGGTAATAGTATACAGTAGACACTCAAACACCTTACTTATCCTCTGTTTCCTAGAAATTATTTGTGGAATGAATAGATGAATAACACATGAAATTGGGAAGATAAAATCTTGACGAAGAAATTTAAAATTCACTTAAACACAAAAATCATTCACTTTTCAAATAAGGATAATTTTTACATACCTTGCTGATTTCAAATCCAAAGACTTCTTCAAAATATGCTGGCTGACTAATAAGCAATAAATAAAAAGTCCAGCTTCTGCAGAAGTTTGCAACGATTATTGCATAGACTGGCATAGATGTAAAAAATTTCCTCCATGGAGTCTTGAATTTCTGAAATCCCAAAAGTAGAGTTATTCTGACCATTTTAAATATTTTCTAACTTAAATGAAAATAATAAGTGCTTTGCATTTCCAGGATGTATATGATGGGGCATGAGTAGAGGGTAGAAAGCAGGTAGTGAATCATTAATTACAACCATCCAGTTAATCTTAGTTACATGAATAATCATTGGAAGACAAAAAATAAGATATCGACCTCTGTTACTAATTAAATTGCT
>NW_012144744.1:1931877-1933708 GCF_000956105.1 Propithecus coquereli | reverse complement strand
GTAACTACTGATATTTCATCACAAAATTGAATTGTTGCTTTAGCACTAACAATGCCTTCCAGCTTTCCACCCCTATTCAGTTGTGGGAAGCAGAATCAAGGAAATAATCGAGAAAGCAATAGCAGAGAGGTGGGTGATATCTAGCTCTTTCCTCCTCATCAGCATTTATCTGTATAAATTCATGGGGTACAAGTATAATTTTGTTACATGCATAGATTGTGTAATGGTGAAGTCAGGGTTTTGGGGGTATTGGGTGTAAATGAAAATTATTAATATTACAACCTCTATGGAAAACAGTATGGAGATTTCTCAAACAACTAAAAATGGAAGTACCATTGGATCCAGCAAGGAAAATAAATGATTATATCAAAAAGATAACTGCACTCATATGTTTATTGCGGCACTATTCATAACAGCAAAGATATGGAATTAACCTAAGTGTCCATCAATAGGTGATTGTATAAAGAAAATGTGGTATACACAATGGAATATTCCTCATCGGATTTTAATCTATAGCTAATTTAATATTTTTTTCTTCATAATCAAGGACATATATTTTATACATTACAAAGTTTCCATTGGCAAAGTGGTTGCTTTTAAAAACAAGAAATAGCAATGTAGCGAAAATAACAGAGATAAAATAGTTTCCTTGATCTTCTTAGAATATGAAGAAATGATTCTTGAGGGGAGAAAATAAGTGTATAAACACAGAAATGTATTCAGTGACCTTTCTTATTGTCTGTAATCACTTTTCTTTTTGTCTACGTGCATTTTATTTAACTCTATAGTGTAGAATGTAACATACCATAGACATAAAATACTGAAGACCAGCCAGTGTACTGTACAAGAATGCCAGCTAAAGGCATTGCAATCACAGCTCCGGCATAGGAACCTAAAGTAGAAGGGAGGATGGGAGGAAGATAAGTGAAATCAATATAAATTCTTGACTTCATCTCACACTCCTTGGTTGATTCACATAAATGCACACTTGCACGTGCACTCACATCCCTATATATACCCAGCACCAAACACACACACACGTATACATATACACACCTACACACTTACACAGGAATACAGGGCTATACAAGTGGATACCACCTACCTCCTACTAAGACACAACAAACATTTAAAAATAATAAAAGAGCCATACTGGTTAGTGTGTGTCCTGCACATCTATCTCTGTGCTGGGCTGGGAACAGAGTGTGCCAGCACTAATGAGACATCTGAAATCTATTCTTGACACCTCAAGAATGTATCTCGAATGTATCTTGTAGCAGAGTCATGTAGTTTCAGTTTTGTGTAGTGTTTTCTGATTTCATTTTAAAATTGATCAAAGGCAATTATAAAAACAATGCCTTAGAAGAATAGACAGAAATGGCAATATTTATGCCCCATGATTTAAGTCCAAATGCTTAAATCTGTAAATTCTGTAGGCAATAACACTGTTAATCTAATGTTATGATTTAAATATAAAGGGAAATTACAGCAGCCTTAATTTCCTATTGCTAGTATTATTTACAGTGGTTCTAATTCCTGAATTTTAAAATGGGTGGGCACTCTCTTTTATATTTGGAAAGGCAACCACTTTCTTGCCTTGCTGCTTTGGTATAAAGACAAAAAACATGAGCACTCTGCAGACAAAAATGACCTAAAATCACATTGACTGTCTTAAGAGATTATAAAAGTTAGCAATGAACCAAAAGTAGTTTCAGACTAGTAGAAAGAGCCCTAAGCCTTAAAAATTGGGATTGAAGATTTAATATATGTTTATTAATTCTGTTACATAAAATAGCAGTAAGGTCATTTTTGTCCCCAAAAATAAAAGTTG
>NW_012144744.1:1930619-1931827 GCF_000956105.1 Propithecus coquereli | reverse complement strand
CCTAAAGTCTAATCCTGTGGTTTTATTTTTTGTCTCTATTAAACAGCACTGATAAACAAGGAACAATAAATAATTATTGAATGGTGTAGTTTGAAAAGTCTTCATACATCCAACAAGCATTTACTGAGTAGTTCTTATTCTAGGTACTTTGCTAATGGAGAGAAATGTAATGAACTAGACAAAATTCCTGTCCCCAAGGAATTTTTCTAGCAGTGAATCCTTTTCTTACTTGCCTGTCTTAAATATGTGAAACTTGTTTGTATTTCCAGATAAAAGAATTGCTCATTTCACCCTCCTGTTAGCACTTCCAGACCTAGTAAACAGACTATTAAATAAAATCTAGAAGATTATTTTAGCTTGAGTGGTTATATTACATAAACAATGAGCCTCTGTAATTAATGAGGTAACATTTAACACTTCATGTGGCTATATATAATATTGTTTTTAGCATATACTACTTCCTACTGATCACTCTTTGGGCAGATAAAAGTTATAAATTCCAAGGCCATAAACTGTTCGCAAGTCCTATTCCAGTCTCTTCTTTATTTAGCACTCTCACCATTAAAACATGTCTTTATTGTGCAATATAAATCTGTAAGCATTAATAATAGAAAGAATTTCAAGTGATTTATTCTGGTTTCCCAGCAGTTGGCTATTTCATTTTCCTTCACACTGTTCTCTTTATCCCTTGGATAAGAATCTAAATGCTCCTGATCTCTATAATACTTTTTTTTTTTTTTTTGCCTATTCAATCTCTAAGAAGTGTTCTCTAATACCACACATAGCTTCTGATGTGCCATGTTACTTTTAATTACTGAACATATCAGCAAACATGATTTGGGGTCAGAAAGTGTTTGAAAATTTGGTACCATGCAGTGGTTGTAGAATACAACTCCCCCAGATTCAAGTCCTGACCATGCCACTCATTAGCTATATGATCCAATCAGTAACTGAATGTCTCTTAACTTCCACTATAAAATGGAATAATAATTCACTTTTATTGGATAGTGGAAAAGTTGAAGGAGATAATGTATAAATCAACCAGCACAGTGGGTGGCACAAAATAAGTGCCCAATAAATGACAGCTATTATGATTTTTTAATAATCATCATTACCACTAACTGAATTCCCCTTAAGTGTCAGAGACTCTGCTAACTGCATTCTATGTATTACCTTTTTAAACTTACTCCACTATATGGGTATCTCAT
>NW_012144744.1:1922287-1923849 GCF_000956105.1 Propithecus coquereli | reverse complement strand
CAGAGAATGATTATTCCTCATCCTTTTCTTCCAGAATGATTTTGCCCTGATTAAATAATGCTAATTCTGTGACCATGGATGCAGGGTTGTTCCATGCCAGACTGAAATTCTAACAGCTTAAAGCGCATGAAGACATATAAAGGGAGTTCTATCTCTCATTCTGAAGTCATACAGAATTTATTGAAATGCATCAGCCTCTTAGTCTGTGCCTCAATAATCCATATAAAACATCAATGGGAAACAAATAATCAACATAAGAAATTCACAGCCTTCTCTAAATCAATATAGCTCTCTTAGTATCCTCCACCCATATCCCTCTATACTTACCAACCCTTTTCTCTCTCTGTCTCTCTGTCTCTCTCTCTGTCTCTCTCTCTATCACACACACACACACACACACACACACACACACACACACAATCTTTTTCAAGTAATCTCTCTCAGACTTTCCTAAAGTACTGTAGATCACCTTTATAAGATTTAACCCATGAGATCATATGTTCTTCCACCCCTCCCATTATTTGTGTCTCTTAGAGAATAGGGTACAGGTCTTCACTTCTTCAAACCCCATGGTGCTAGCAGAATGATTGGTATATGGCATATTCTTATGAATGAGCATCCAATTACTTTTGTGTAAAGATTTTAAATAGAGGGCAATTAAAACTTCCCTTTCTAAGGTATACATAGGCAATAACAGATCTTTCTTCTTAGAACTTTCTTTATCCCAACATCCTTTTCAATCAATTGACCATTTATTAACAGTTGGTTTCAAGCTTTTAATGGGGACAAACTGCTGTTACGGGTATCCTATCAATTCCAGGAAGCTGAGTTTCTTTCTTATAATAACTATAGGGTGGCAGCTATGGGCTGGAATGTAGAGTACTCCTGTGGATAAATCCTCACTTGAGATAGTTGCTGAATTCAAGTACATGGCCCAGTCTGGCTTCGTCTTTAAGTCTTCCAAACAACACTGGAATCTCCTGAGATCGACAGCCACCATGCTGCCTGTTCATCAAGGCATCTTCATCAGCCTCTGAAACCATTGTCTCTTAAGCTCTGCTTTCAAAATTAAATTAGGTGGTAATGCCTCAGAAGTGACATAATGTCCTCTTAAAGAACCTCACCATTTATTAATATTTAATGTAGTTATAAATATTGTATTATGCTTGCTTGACAGTCATCATTTTTGTTTGCCCTGATACCAGAAAGCAAAAACAAAAGCATTGAATATAATTTTTATATTTCAACAGAGGGAAACAGATTATATCACAGGAAATATTTAATATCCATGGGAGTTTTATTATCCCTAGCACTAGCCTTAACTTTGAATCATATAATTGGGTTTCACAGTACTACTGCCCTGAAGATAATATTTATCGTTCCAGGTTTTTTAAGCTTATCCTTTGATCAAAAGACTTGTCTAGCAATCAAAACCATACAAATAAATAAATTCTTAAAATTATTCCACAGCTATGCTCTTTCCTGTGGACTTAGCCCAGCATTACATAACAAAGTGATTTTTTTTAAGTGACTGTAAGATAAAATTTTTTTAAATAAAACAC
>NW_012144744.1:1919281-1920522 GCF_000956105.1 Propithecus coquereli | reverse complement strand
CACACACACACACACACACACACACACAGACACACACACACACGCACTTTCCTTCCTCTTTCTCAGAACACTGGTGTTTTTAAAATGATGGGAGGCTTTATATCACTAAAAATGTTGGCAAAATCGAGAGATATAATAGTAATCATAATATAGAAATGTTTGGAAAAGCAAATGCAGCTGCTGAAAACCTGCAACACAAACTGCCTCATGATTAACATTCAATGCGGCCCATAACGAGTTAGCTTTCGCATTCCCAGTCATATTCTTTTCTGTGACCCATAGCTACAAACACGCTTGAGTATCAAGCCCACCCCAAAAGGATTTGCCCGGAAGAGGTGATAGGAACACTGGTTACTTGTCACCTCTGCAGATGATATTCATTTTTCCTAAGTCAATCAATTCATTTCCATTTGGGCAGTGACTTGTCACTTAACAGGGGACTAGTGTTGTTCACTCCAGGTGTGGGACTAATTCTCTCCTGGAGGGTCTGCAGGAGTAGACTGATTCAGGCTGTTTAATCTATTTAATCTAATCAAATCAGGGCCTGGGCACCTCCCTTTGTCACATCTGATGCCCCTACTTCCATATTAAAAAAGGAATACACAGGCACAAGCCAGCCCTCTGGGTCCCTTGGTACATCATTAAGTTGTAAAAATGACTTCATCACTCACGACAGAGAAATTAGACAGCCCCAATGGTGGCATATGGCAGCGGGAGAATCGCTCTACCAGCTGCCCACCTGACTCTCTCCTCCCTTAAAATCATGTCCCTCCCCTCCAGAAGCTGCCTCTGCACTGCGCTAGCAAAATGCAGCAGCAGCAGGAGAAGCCAGAGCTAGCAAGGGGTGAGGGGATTGGAGAATGAAAAGAGAGAAGCTCATGTCAGCAAAGCACGTGCAAGCCCTTGGAGACCCCTCCCCCCTCAATCCATCTATTCATCTTGTGGTAAAAGGCATTTTCTTTTGTCAGAAAAGAGAAAGCCCCTTCTGCAATACCCCAGATACCTAACCTATAGGGCCCACAATAGGAAGGCAGCTAGATGTTTGATCAACAGCTAGATGAGTGAGATAAAGTCACCTCTAACCCTAAAAGACTGGGTGCCTATAAAACATTTCTACTAGAGTAAGATGGTGGTCCCTTGCAGCAAGCTTTATGTTCATAGTCTGAATTATTTTCTCACACAAAAGAAATTTGCAAGTATTTCTCACTGGAAGGCTTAAAGAACCCCTCCTTGCAATGGAT
>NW_012144744.1:1916920-1919231 GCF_000956105.1 Propithecus coquereli | reverse complement strand
CTGGGCCTTGGAAGATGAATATAAAAAAAGAAGAAGAAAATTCCAAAAATAAGGAATGGATCAGCAAAGGTTCAAAAATGGAAGAGGTTATATTATGGACCAGAAACTAGGGCAGTATTGAAAAGTCAAGTAGCTCAAGAATAAAAAAACAAACACCACATGTAGTCACTATTAAACTGGAGCTAACCCATGAGCACACAAGTGCACAGAGGGAAGTAAACTCAGTGGAAATCAACCATGGGGGAGAGGGAAGGAGGCAAGGGGCAAAACCTACCTAACGGGTACAATGAACACTGTTTCGGTGATGGGCACACCTATAGCCCGGACTCAAGCATTACAAAAGAGATCCATGGAACCTAAAACATTTATACCCCCTTAATATTTTGAAATTTAAAAAAAGAAAGAAAATGATTGAGCATGGTGGTACAGATGAGTTGGTGAAATAAGAACATCTAGAGTGGGATGATGAACAAGGACTGTTTAAGGAAATGTAGAGAAGACAAGGAGGTGAAGAGTGAGGCCATAAGTCTGGGACATCTTACAGAAGATGGAGTTTGGGGTGGTCACAGGGGATACATGATGATTATGCCCTTAAAGTGAAGTAAATATGAAGCTCACTGGAATTGAGGAGAGAGGGATCTCTGAAGCCAGGCAGGCAGAAAGTGATCAAGATCCATATAATTCCAGGCAAGAGGATGGCTTGCACGGGTGCAGGGGCCAAGGTCACTGATGGTGGTGGGGGGGGAAAGAGGCTGACATAACATGGTACAGAAATGTTTGCAGGACTCTAGCTTTGTCACTTAAAAATTATGTGACTGCTAAGTTACAAAGCTTCTGCCTCCTTGTCTATGAAAAGGGCAGCACTAGGTGAGAGTTAAGGCCATGGATTCTAGAGCCAGATTGTCTGGGTTCAAAGCTCACCTCTGTCCCTTATTACTTAAGTGACCTTCAGCAGTTTAACTTTATGTGCTTCTTCCCTTATCTACAAAATAGGAATATTAACAGAACATATAGTTATTACAAGTTAAGCACCCAGAAGAATGTCTAACACATCCTAAACATTTAAAAGATGTTAGAACTTGTACAATGATGATACTGATGCATTGTATCTCCTAAGACTCCTGTGAGGCTAAATAAAATAAAAAATAAATCAATAAATGTGAGCCAGTCAGGGAGAAACAGTGACAGTCAATGGTTATTAAATTGTTAGAGTGTGCAAGTTACTTCTAGATTTTCATTTTTACCTAACAACAATATTAGAAAGGTACTACTGCTATCCCTACTTCACAGATGAGTAACCAAGTCCCAATATGTTAAAATAACCTACAAGTTCATATGGAATATAGTAATATGGTTTATATTTTCTCAGGCTGGTTATAGATCCTGGACACTTAACCACTAAGATCTACTATACTATAATAGTACAAAACTAATCTAGCATCTAACAGTGCCAGCAGAAGCATATAAAATAACATAAACTTTGAAAGATGAAAATATTATTGAAAGATGGTAGCAGCGTGGGAAGTGAGAGCAGAATTTTTTCACTTCCCTCCTACGTTTTCAAGTAAATAGTTAAATGGAGAGGCTCATTGATGAAGGGTTTTGTGTTTTTGTAAAAAAAAGTCTGGGTTTCAATAAAGAAATGGAAGAAGTGTAGAACTGAGTATGGGAAAAGAATTTCAAGAATATAGAATAGTTTGGCAAGGTAGTTTCTAGGCATTAGCATAAATGATAATAAACCAGGGGCTTGTTAAAATACAGACTGCTGGGTGTCAGAGTTTCTGACTCAGCAGGCTTTTATGGGTTTGAGAATTTGCATTTCTAACAAGTCCCCAGGCGATGCCAATGTTGCTTTGTCCTGCTTTGAGAATCATTGGCTTAGCGGTAGTACCATGCTAGGTTTCCTCCCCAGGATATCAAAAAAGGGACAGATACTGGGGTTGGAGGAGACCTAGAGTAAACAGAGTTGGACAGAGTGGAAACAAGGGACTTAACCTTTTACTGTGGAGGGAGAGGCAAGGGTAGAATGGAAACATCTGCTAAAAGGGAAGATGTCCTTTAAAAAACAGAAATTGAAATTAGATCCCTAGATCACGAACCAAAGGGAAGTTTTCTGGCCTGATTTTTGACCATCCTCACCAACCAATTGACTGAGTGACTGTCATATTTTTCTTGGAGACATTTAAACAGCATGACATAGGATTATTTAAGAATACAAGTTTTGTGGTTACACTGCGAGAATTCAAATTCCAGTTCTAATTTCTTATGAGGTATGACCTTGGGCAAGTTCTCATTCCTTAAATTCTCTAAG
>NW_012144744.1:1915773-1916870 GCF_000956105.1 Propithecus coquereli | reverse complement strand
TTAGGGTTTCTCAACTTCTACACTGTAGACATTTGGGGCTGGATAAATCTTTGTTGTGAGGCACTGTCCTGTGTATTGTATGAGGTTTACCAGCATCTCTGACCATTACCCACTACATGCCAGTAGCATGCCCCTCTCCCCAAGCTATGACAACCAGAAATGTCTCCAGCAATTGCCAAATGTCCGCTGTGAGACAAAATCACCCCCAATAGAGCTAAATCAATTGTCGACCATTTGTAAGGTGTACACTATAGTCAGAACTAAATTTAATACGTGCTTATTCGACTTGCTAGATATCATTCTAACTCTTCACATGCTGTAAACTACACAAAACCTAACAACCCAATGACATGGGTATTATTAATATACCCATATTGTAGATGATGAAACTAAGCGTGAGAAAAGTGAAACCACTCACTCAAGTTGCTAACCAGTTCTAAGTCGAAGATACTTGTTTCATACCCAGTTCTGTCTTATTTGAAATCCAGTGGGTTTTGCTACCTGGATTTGCATCTGATTTTGCACACACTATGTAGTTAGCAATGTATCTTCAGGAATATAACTGTAAATTTAAGTAATGATCTTCACAAAGCCACTTGCGATCACGCTTTTATTCCTGAAATAAAATATCAATACATCAACTTCAATGTTTACTTTCCATTCTTGCCCTGAATGGTGTTTCTGATTACATAATCTCATAATGTCTAAATGCTCTTAATTTTAATTTCCTTAATTCCTTTAGCCAACCTTTTTTATATTAGTGGCCATAGCACCTGAAAATGCATTGATTTTATTCTAATTCCTGAAATAAAATACCAATACGTCAACTTCAATGTTTACTTTCCATTCTTGCCCTGAATGGTGTTTCTGATTACATAATCTCATAATGTCTAAATGCTTTTAATTTTAATTTCCTTAATTCCTTTAGCCAACCTTTTTTATATTAGTGGCCATAGCACCTGAAAATGCATTGATTTTATTCTAACTAGTTAAATATAAAATTCACCAAACTATATGACTTTATCTTCTTCTTTAGTTTTATACAATTGCTATCCAAATTAATATCCAAGTAATTAAAATTCTGATTATCAAAATTC
>NW_012144744.1:1901682-1902713 GCF_000956105.1 Propithecus coquereli | reverse complement strand
CACCTAATAAAGGCAAGAATAGCATTTGTGGTACAGTGTTATACATTAAAAGCATCATAATTTTGACAAACTCCCTTTGGTGTATTTGACCTTCTATGATTATGCTCTTTGCAAAAAGTTTGTTTTTTCCCCACTAAACACTCACCCTGGTGTTTAATGCAGGGTAAAAACAGTCCTTAGGAATTTCACATTTGTAAATATCTGGATTACTATAAACTCCATGCCCTGTATTATTTAAAGACAAAATTAACTTGCCTCCAACATTGTTTTATCGCTATATTAAATATGTTCTCATCTTAAAACAGTACAGATTTTGTAAGGAATCTTCCTTTGATTCCTTACCCTAAGGCCCTCCATGGAGGTGATTAAATTCTTCCTCCCATGATGTGCAATAGCTCTTTAAGGAAAGACAAAGGGGAAAAAAATGTTGCAAGAGCCCTCCTGTGGGACTGAGTTTACTCCCCTCCTGATTCTCCCTCCTCCTCTCAATGAGCAGGAAAGTAAGAATACTTAGAATTTGACCACTAAAAGGACCAAGAGTCTGTATTCTGACCAAAAGTGGGTTGTCTTGCTTAATCAATGAAATGGAGAATGTTTTTCATTGAGAAATCTGCCAGGAAGTGTAACCATGATCCCTTCTCTCTTGAGATGCTGTCTCCACACATCTCAGTTCCTCTTCTCTAGTTCTGCCCACAACAGTGATGGCAAATACTTTCCAAAGTGAGCTTCTTTTACATCCACAGGGAAAGGAATCCGTTCCCAATGTCCCACCCAAGGGAAATCTCGTTCTGCTGTTAAATAATCTATATGGAGAAGCTTATTGGAATGGTCATACAATGCTTGTAGGTGGAAGACTGCTCTTGCTATGTTGCTTTTATTGTTTCTGAAAAAAGATCACAATAGGAAATATACATCTTTCAAACATTCGAAAAATCTCTCAGGTTTTGTATTTATAAACAGCCTTCTTAGATAAAATTTTATGTAGCATTTGTAGGAATAGTTGGACATTCACTGACATGTTAATAGGTTTA
>NW_012144744.1:1889477-1891222 GCF_000956105.1 Propithecus coquereli | reverse complement strand
ATCTCATTAAACTACCTCCTTGCAAACAAAAGATTCAAGCCACTCAGGACTTTGACTCATCTAGGTGCTTTTCAAAATATCTATGTTTTTCAAATCTTCAGTGACTAAATTCATTAAATTTAATTTGTTTAGAGATATCCATGATTTTGAAATTCTGAAAAGTTATATGAAAACTGAAGTTATAACAAATATCTGTGAAGCTGAGGTAGTGATACAAAAATGGTTTTCCTAAGCACTTCTGCTTAAGTTTCACTACAAATGACTAGAGATCTAAACCACCAGTAAACATGATAGCTACATCTTCACTTTACATATATAAGGGAACACCAAGCAATATAAATTCAACATAAAAGCATTTGTTTGTATAGTAAAATAATTATATTTACCTTTATTGAAATGAATGTTATCCGGCTCTCTCCTCCATTCTCTTGATAACAGGATGAGTGCCTGAATCGGAATAACTGCTAATATTGATTCACTCATTCTAAAAATGTTCGCTGAGTGCCAAGAATTACCCTAGGTCTAGGAATGCCCCTGAAAGATCTCACAAGCTATGTGGGAGATAGACATATAAATACAATTACAAATAATTATGGGTGAAGTTAAACAAGTTAAATAACCCAGCCTGGGATTGAAAGTGTATAGAAAAGATTTTAAAAGGCAATGTTTCCTTGTATGTCTTAATACTTTGAAAGAAATTTAGTCCTTTAAAGATGATGACAGCCCAGTGGAGTTTAGCAGGGAGGGGTGATGGTACTTGGAAAGCATCCAGCTACAGGGGACTATGAACAATAAAAGGAGAAGTTTTCATTGAATATAACTAATGTATTAAGTATATTGCAATTTATGAATGGTTTTCACTTACATCAGGATCTCATTTATTCCTCAAAATTATTCTTTAAACTAAAATAGTTTTGTTTCCATGTTATTGAGGAGGAAAATGAGATTTAGGAATGTCCTGAAGTCATCCAGTCTGTAATGAGAAAACAGCAAGGTTAGTTTCTCACTGTTTAAGATCATGTTAAAATACAGATTCTGATTAAATAGTTCTAGAATGGAGCCCAAGATTTCAGCAATTCTAACAAGTTTCCAGGACTGCTTGTCCAAGGATCATGCTTTGAATATCAGCAGCTTAGAAGCCGGAATGTGAGATCAGCTGACCAGAGTTTGGGTCCTGATTTTGATGATTATCATTCCTGCAATTTTGAATCAACCATTTAACACTAACAAACTTCAGTTTCCTTATTGGCACAATTGAAGGCTCATTCTTCCTACTTGTAAAATTCTATGATTTTACATTATTTTATTCATGATGCAAAACCTCTTTTCCTTTGTTTCTCCCACCTGGAGATCTTCTCACTATATTTTAGCTAAATGGCTAATAATAAACTGAAAAAAGCCACTAACATAGGAATTTGCTCTTTTCTGAAAATTCCATCTTACATACTTAGAGATTAAACTCACTGTTTTACTCTGAGTAGATATTTAATTTTATATGAAATTGTTTAAATAATTGTATTCATAGTCTTTTTTGAGGTGTACATAAGATATTATCCAACAGTAATGTAATAGGCTTATATTTGTTTATATTTCTGTGTGAGGAAATACTCTTGAGAAATCATTTAAATGTCTTGCAAACGTTGCCCCCTGGTGGAAGGATATGTTAACATTTTAGAAACAATTGTCCTTAATTATGTAATTACACCTACTGTTTTCTTTCTTTCCCCTCCTTTTGGATATTTGTT
>NW_012144744.1:1887587-1889427 GCF_000956105.1 Propithecus coquereli | reverse complement strand
AAAGAAGGAAAGAAAGAAATTCTTTGAACAGGTGCCGATCATTTCTCAATTGTAAAGAGGATAAATCCTGGGTAGAGAAGAATGAAAATCTATTTACAGGTACCCAAACAAAAATCTCTCTTATACACACACACACACACACACACACACACACACACACACACAGCAGACAGGTTCATTTAGTGCAACATTCCTGCATTAGTAAACAGGTTTCCAGAGCAGCCCCTACTTTAGCAAAGGACAACAAAAAGGTTTTCCGATCATATTACAATCTCTCTGAGCAAGCAGGGTTTGCGGAAATGGCCCTGCAGATTTTTTCATGCTGAGCCGCAGGTAAGCATGGGTTTGCTTTCTCTTACCTGTAGATCTGGCTGAGGGATTTTCCAGCAAAATTCTTTATCCCCTCTTTTCCTGGGGCCAAAATCCTTTGTTTTACTGACTCCATTCTTGCAAAGAGTGTTGTCCGCTCTTGCCAGATTTAAATAGTGATCGCTATGAAAGGCGAGGGTTGCGCATATTGTCTTAATCGCTCAGGGTAGTTGTGGGCTTTTTCTTCTGAGCAGAATGGTATTGGTGTGCCTCCAGCAAGAGTGTGAGTGAGAAAGGGGAGGGAGAGTGAGAATGAGAATACAACAGAATAGCTGCATGCAACCCACGGGTTTCCTAATAGGAGAGTTGGTAGACACAATCAGAAAGTCTCATTGGAAGGGGAGGATCCGGCGGCAAAGGGTGCACGCAGTGCCATGGTATCTGGGCGGATGCAGATGAGTGAGTCCTTGTCCTGGAAGTCGGTCCACGGAAAAACAGTGTAAATTCCCGGTTTAGAAGGCTTATTGCTTTCAGATCTGCTGGCTTTTAGACGAAGGGGACAGAATATCACAGAATCCTTGTGTAAGGGCAAAGTCAAAGGAATAGTACTTTTTAAAATGGTGTCTTTGCTGTAAGGAGCAGAACACATTCAAAACTCATGGGAGCATCTCAGGTGTCAGGTGAGCAATGCTGCTATCAGTTTTTCCTCCCTGCCCACAACCTCCTCCCATCACGCCAGCGTACTCTGCTCTGCAGTAGAATCGAATTAAGATGGAGAAGCCTTGCTGCATTTTGAGGACGTGAGTAAATAACAGACACACAATTCTGATTTGGGCAGGGTCAGGGAAGATTTTTTTCACCAAGGCTGACAGCGCCGATCTGGGCGGGTCTCTCGGCAGAATGGTTCAGCACCACGGACAGAGTAAGTTTCAGGAAAAGGGGAAGCTGCTTTTGGCTAGCAAGGTTGCCAACTTTCTAAGGGAGCTGGGCGGATCGCCCTGACCAAGGACCATTCTGGGGCTCTTCAGGAACGGATGCTATGGAAACCATGTGGGAAGATGTCATCATCTCCAGAGTTTGCAGGGAGAATGGTGCAGTTAGCTCTGCAAGGGAAGAAGACTTTATTAAAAATTGACAAGTTACTTCCACTTTGCTAAATTTTGCCCAGCATGCTAATGCCAGCTATGCCAGTATTGCAGCGAAACAATATTACAACATATTTCACTTATGTTTGTGGCATTCCGGGACACATGGGCTCTCTTGAATATAAAATATATGTACACAAAATGCATAATTATATTGTTCATGTGTTTGTTTTAACCCCTGATAGGAAAAGGATGAAAGGAAGGAAGGGAGGGAGGGAGAGATAAAGATAGAGATAGAGACAGATAGAGATGAGAGAGAGAAATGCAAGAAAAGAATAGCTGTAACCTCAGTACACTTGATTAAATAAAAGATGAGTCGTTTAATATAAATTCATTGGAATTGTAAGCTTCTTCACTTAACTAATTTACAGCACACTACTGAAATG
>NW_012144744.1:1885010-1887537 GCF_000956105.1 Propithecus coquereli | reverse complement strand
GAAAAGAGAGGGGATACTATTACTGCGGTCCATTCTAGAACAGCAGAACTGGAGAGGCGCTTTGGGAGCATCCAGGCCTTCCTCTCTCAGTGGGGGGAAAACGGGGCTCGAACAGGTCGTGTGGCTTTGCGAAGCCACCTGGCCGGCAAGCGGGAGCCAGGGCGGCCCAGCCGATGCCCACCTCCTTGATGACCTTGCCCCCGCGGTGGATGGTGCTGTTGTTGACCATGTCCACGATGGCCACGCCCAGGTTGCAGCGGATGCCGAAGGAGATGCAGAAGCCCAGGCCGCTCATGACCGCGATGATGTAGCGGCGCGGCAGGCCGAAGCACGTGCAGTCGCACAGCGGCGCCTTCTTCTCGGGCACCTGCAGGGGCTTCCCATCCTCCGTCAGCTCGATGGTCTCCCCGGTGTCCTGCTTCTTCTCCAGCACCCTGCGCGGCAGAGCGGGGGGCGGGGAGAGTCAAGGACGCAGAGGGTTAGGCGCCCCCAGTGCCGGCCCACTCTGTGTTGCAGGACTTGCCAGAGCTAAGGCGAAGGCCTCTGACCTCACCCCTCCCTCAGGGGTCAGGGGGGTAGGCGACACCAAGCTTGAAGACCTCTCGCGCTCCCTAGCATTCTGCCCTTCCCCCTCCCCGCGGTGGCATCCCTTCAATACCTTGAGGCCTAAAACCCTGAGTCCCCGTTATCTCGGGATCCACCCCTCCGCGCCTTGATTCACAAATACGAGCTGCTCGGGCCTAACTTTCTTGGGTTCTGCAGTTTGTCAGGGAAGGGGTTACGGAAGTCTTCTCCGCACCTGTGTAGACACCTCCCCACCCCGCAGTGCCTTTCACCCGCGACTGCAGGTGTCATCCTGCCACCCCGCTTTCCGAGGCTGCTCCACCGCGGGCGGGCCCAGCCACAGCCCTGCACCCGCGCTGCCTTCTTTTCAACCAAGTGGAAGCTTTCGGTGTTGAGGACGCCAGAATCCCGCGCCTCAGCTGAGCCCGGCCCCCCTACCCAAGGACTGAGGCCTCTCCGGGCTGGCGCCCACGCGGAGAAGGGCTGAGAACCTCTCAGAGTGTCAAGCACTTTATTTCCGTTTCCTTTAGCCCTAGGGTGCCAATTCAATGCTTACTCCCCTCTTACACATCTTACTTTTTTTTTTTTTGCATTTTACTGGAGTTGCAGACAAAGACCTCCGCAGCATATGGCCGACACCTAAGCTTCCTACTGCCAGAACATGAATAATTAATTATTCACAATCTTCCATCATTACTATCTTGGTTACAAACACTGGAAAATGTCTTGGGCCCATTTCCAAAGACTTAAAATCCGACTTCCAGATATACGAACGCACCCCCAATAAACTTTCGTAAGACGTTCCACCCAAGGCGGAAGATCTCACTTAATTTTTTTTCATAGTATTTCAGAAGATTTCAGCCGTCTGATTCAATTCTTTTCGGGCTTTGGTCCCTGGGAGAAAGGGGAGAGGAGGAGGGGAACGCGGAGTGGAGTTATGGAACCGTTTTATTAAAAGGTGGTAGTATTGTTATAACCCACACCATATCCGCGAAATTTCTATTAACAAAAATAAATGCGAAAGGTAACATCTCTGTAGCCCCTTGGGACTGATACTTTTGATATTTAAACATAGAACCTCTTCATTTACAATTTGCAGATATTTTTCCAACCCACTTTGTAATTATTTTTATCTGTGCTCTTTTAAATGATATATGCACACACAATTGTTTTCACACACACGGGTGAAGCACTGACATTTTTAGATCAATTCCAAGAATGCATAGCTTGGGATGTTGCTGTCAAGCAATTTGAGGCTACTGGAAAAGAATGTCAGACTTCCAAATTCTATAATTCAACTGGGGAATAGGTCATAAAGGTATTTGCGGCTAGGTTAATGCTTATTCTTAAAGTCCAATCGACATTTTAGAAAACATTGCGATTTATACTGGGGGGAAAAATCAGCCAATGTGACTTATTTATTTATGTATTTTGCATTGGTTTCATATGCTCAAATATGCAAAGTTGAACTCTGCATCTGAACTCCCCACCTGATGGCAGTTGGGCTGAGAAAGAACAGCCCTTCCCAAGGTAGCTGCGGGACTGCAGGGCCCTTGCGGTATCTACTGCGGCATAGGTACATAACCTTGCCTACAGGAAGCCCACCAGAACTGAAGAGATTTGAAAAATTAGGAGGAGCATTGGTCATTTTCTTTACATTTCTTATATATTTACAAAGACTTCAATTTCCCAAATGTAAAAATTAGTGCTCTCTTGGAATCATTTATCCGTTTGTGTCTGCCCTCTTTTTAATTTTCCTTATGTTAAGAAAAAATGTGTTCATGTAACACATTTTAAATTATTTAAAGTTGTGCAATTTATAACATAACTGGCATAGTGACTCCAGGAGGATAAAATTTTTAAAAAAATCTTTTCTGGACCTTTCAAAATAATTTTGCTGGTTATTATTATGGTGGTTCTTACAAGTACTGTGATATTTTCCACTCAAGAAATAGACTTCCAG
>NW_012144744.1:1881788-1884960 GCF_000956105.1 Propithecus coquereli | reverse complement strand
CACTCCTGCAGCCGAGCTTTGCTCCTTGACACTCCCACCCCATCAGTCCTTAAGGCTCATGCTTGGGAGGGGGCCTCTGCAGGTGACGCTGGGGGCGCTCCAGAAAGCTGGCGCTAGGACCTTGGCTGCGGCCACCTCTGCCGGGTGAGAGGCATCTGGATGCAGCTGAGCTCTTCCCCCATCCCCTCCCCTACGCTCATTAACAGGTGGAATCGCACCCCTGGCGCCTGAAATCCCTCCTGCCTCCCTAGAAACAAATCCTTCAGACCCAGAGCACCATCTGGGCGGGCTCCGGGGTCCGGGCGTTCGACGTGCCCTGTTGTGAGGTCCGCACCCTGGGAATCGGGGCACCCAAGGGACGCGCGGGAGAGAGCACAGCATGTGACGCCTCCTCCCCACCCCCACCCTTCTGTGCACCCTGCCGGCCGCACTGTCCCTGTTCGGCCTGCTCCTGGCCTGGCTTCAGCTTCTATCCGGCTGTAAGGCACACGGACCCTTTCTCCAAAAGCTAGTTCAGCCACAGCACAGACCGGGAGGCCGCGTGCGCCTGTCCCAGGGAGCTTAATTTTGGGGGTCTCCTTTATTCTGGAAGGAGGCACCAGCAGTTCCAGCGCCGAGAAAGTGTGGCCAGGGAGCAGACCTCACCCAGGAGGGATTCCTCAAGCCCCGCGGGGGCTGTCGACCCTGCCCCGCCTTCGGCTGCCTGGTCGGAGTGTGCAAGCGCCGCGCCTCCGAGCCCCCGCCCGCCGGGCGCGTTACCTGTTGGCTGCCAGCCTAGACGCGATGTAGCCGCCCGGAATCTGGGTGATGATGTAGCCCCAAAAGAAGGAACCGTGGATCATCCCCACTGTTTCCGGGTCCCAGTTGAATTTGGCTTTCTGTGCAAGTCGGAAAAAGAAAAGTGGAGAGAGAAGGAGAGTAGAGTCAGTGCTGAAGATTCACTTTCAGTGGTTCGCAGGCCAAAGAGCCCTCAACGCGCAGGGGCGCTTCGGGCATTCTGGGGATAGCAGGGGTGGTTTAATTTTCGTTTCCTAACAAAATCGCCTCTTCTTACTGAAAAAAACCGTGCTCATCAACAAAATTTATTGTGATTAATAGAGAGGCTGGGAGCCCTGCCTTTGCTCCCGACTACTGGCAGGCAGGTCGGATCACCCCAATGAACGAGGAATCCTCAGGGCCCCAGTCTTGGAAAATTGGACTCCCCATGACGAAATTTGTTAGGCAGATGGAGACTCTTGGCCGGGGTCCATTTAGTGGACGCAGTAGTGGAGTGACTTAGAGAATGGAATCCAACCCTCCGACCTAACTAGGAAAATTCTCGTAAAAGGAAGATGGGGAACTCGGAATGGAAGGTGCAGGACTCCGAGCGCCTGGGAGAAAAGCCGTTTCCTGAAAATGGGATGGGCGTGGGCCCGAAAGGTTTGGAGTCGCCCGGTGATTTGGGGGGAGTTAGTGGAGAGGGAGGCGTTGCTCCGGGGTTGTAATAAGTACGGGCTGGGTACGTCTGAAGGTCAAGGTCTAACTCCGCCCTGGCCGGCCTAGGTGGCTCCACGAGGTGAATCAATCTCAAAGTAAACCCGGGCGAACTATCTGCGTCGGAATAGTGAGAGAATTTATCCCTCGCGGAGAGCCGGGGACTCTTTTACTCCCTTCGAATAGAATAATATTTTGAAACCAAACTCATTTTGCAGGGTCTCCCGGACTCCCCTGGGGCCAGTGGCGCTCACGGCTCACCATGCACAGAGCTTTCCCTGATTGCTACCCCCAACCCTTGGTTAGTCTGGTTTATGGCCGCTCAGGTCCCTAAAACAGAAAGTCCGGACCCGAGGGTTTCTGTGACCTTGACTTGACCCTCCTCTCTCCACGTGTGACTCCTGGTGACCTGAGACTCTCCTGCGACTGCGGGTCCTTTCTGAGCCTGCGAGGTAGACCTCCAAAGACCCCTCCGCCAGACCTGCTGATGGGAGCACACCTGATTTGATTTCTGTTTTCGGTTTTGTTTCATTTTTATTATTAAGAATGTTTTGGCGGGAATTGGGGGAAGTCAGGGGAAAACAATACCTAAAAAGCTACTCTATTCCTCCGAGTAAAAGAAAAATATTTCGATTCTGATTTAGCGGGCATTATTAGTCACCAACTTATTGTATTAAGTGACTCTTCACAAAATCCTGGTGAGCTAGACGCTATTTTCCCCTTTGCAGATGAGGAAGGGAAGGCCCAGGCGGCGGAGGGAAAAGAGAGGGGATACTATTACTGCGGTCCATTCTAGAACAGCAGAACTGGAGAGGCGCTTTGGGAGCATCCAGGCCTTCCTCTCTCAGTGGGGGGAAAACGGGGCTCGAACAGGTCGTGTGGCTTTGCGAAGCCACCTGGCCGGCAAGCGGGAGCCAGGGCGGCCCAGCCGATGCCCACCTCCTTGATGACCTTGCCCCCGCGGTGGATGGTGCTGTTGTTGACCATGTCCACGATGGCCACGCCCAGGTTGCAGCGGATGCCGAAGGAGATGCAGAAGCCCAGGCCGCTCATGACCGCGATGATGTAGCGGCGCGGCAGGCCGAAGCACGTGCAGTCGCACAGCGGCGCCTTCTTCTCGGGCACCTGCAGGGGCTTCCCATCCTCCGTCAGCTCGATGGTCTCCCCGGTGTCCTGCTTCTTCTCCAGCACCCTGCGCGGCAGAGCGGGGGGCGGGGAGAGTCAAGGACGCAGAGGGTTAGGCGCCCCCAGTGCCGGCCCACTCTGTGTTGCAGGACTTGCCAGAGCTAAGGCGAAGGCCTCTGACCTCACCCCTCCCTCAGGGGTCAGGGGGGTAGGCGACACCAAGCTTGAAGACCTCTCGCGCTCCCTAGCATTCTGCCCTTCCCCCTCCCCGCGGTGGCATCCCTTCAATACCTTGAGGCCTAAAACCGTGAGTCCCCGTTATCTCGGGATCCACCCCTCCGCGCCTTGATTAACAAATACGGGCTGCTCGGGCCTAACTTTCTTGGGTTCTGCAGTTTGTCAGGGAAGGGGGTTACGGAAGTCTTCTCCGCACCTGTGTAGACACCTCCCCACCCCTCAGTGCCTTTCACCCGCGACTGCAGGTGTCATCCTGCCACCCCGCTTTCCGAGGCTGCTCCACCGCGGGCGGGCCCAGCCACAGCCCTGCACCCGCGCTGCCTTCTTTTCAACCAAG
>NW_012144744.1:1870506-1871963 GCF_000956105.1 Propithecus coquereli | reverse complement strand
ATAAAATATGAAGTCCCTTTTGTGGGCAACATATTTGCAATTGCCTGACCTGACCAAGTACTAAATATGTTTAGAAATAAGTTGGTAGTCTGAGAATCCCTCAGTTAACCAAAAAGTTACTTCTTTAAGGAAAGTTCACTGTATTAAGACCTGGAAATGGTATGATAATCACGTAGGAAAAATGATTTAAAGTTTCTAATCCAAATGGAATAAATTGTGATAATTTTATAAATATTTAGAAATAGTAATATAAATTTGATGCTTCCCTCCTTATCACCAAAAAATGTATATTTTAAAGGCATCATACTTAAGGTTATTTAAAAATTATTTCTAGGGTAATTTTAAGGCAAATTTATTTCAGAAAATATCTCAAGCACATACCTCAAGGTGGTGACAGGTGCCTGTAGTCCCAGCTACTATGGAGGTTGAGAAGGGAGGATTGCTGGAATCCAGGAGTTGGAGGCCAGGACAAGATAGCCAGACCCTGCCTCTAAACAAAACAAACAAACAAAACAAAAACAAAAACAAAAACAAAAAACCTCAAGACGACTGATTCTGAGGCTATTTTAAATGCCACATTTTCTGTTTATTATTTCAACAAATATTCACTCAGCAAATATTTGTACCTACTGTGTGCTGGGCCCTTCTCTGGGATATGTTAAACTAATGAACTCAGCACAGTTTTGTAGCTTTTTATATTGTATTTAGAGAGTGTATCTTTCTAAATAAAAAACTGTTTTTAAAAGCCTTTTTACAATATGGCTTTATTTGACATTGAATTCCTAAGTAAATGTTCACTTTAATAATTACATATTTCTTTCAGGTTGAGGCTATACAAATAAGCTCTAGGATTCATCTGTGACTTTTTTCTTATCAAGGGTTTTTAAGCGAACAATTTTTAGTTCAGCTTTATTTGATTTTACTTTGCAGTGTTAGCCTCAGAGATAATTTCCAAGAAATTATCATTATACAATTTCTTGAGAGCCGGAGATAGAAGAAATAATTCAGTTTGTCCTAAGAACCACACCTGTGTACATAACTCAATATTCTGCACTGCTATATTTAGTAGCCTAGTATAAAATATCTTCTGATTTCTCTGTGATCTGTATGACTGAAAAACTGAAAGTAGGAGGTTTTAAATGAATGTACATTGTTACCTTAAGTATATTTTAACTACCAAAAATGTATGTATATAACATATATGCAATGTGTCCCTTTTGTGTGCATCTACTCTATATTTATAATTTACCATAAGAAAAATGTGTGCATCTTATTCCAGTCTTTTCTCTCTATACTCAAGGAAAACAATTGTAATTCATTACCCATCATTGTGTCTTGGGAAAATCAAAGATTTTAAATGAAGGGAGACCAAATACTGCTCTTCCAATGCCAGAATAATATTTCTAATTTTGAATTCCACACTATACATGTAGAGTAGTACGGTAAATTATGGAAGA
>NW_012144744.1:1865661-1866674 GCF_000956105.1 Propithecus coquereli | reverse complement strand
AGCATTAACTCAAATAACAATGGGAAATTGCTTCATCTGCTAACTTAATTTCTAATAAGCATATTTCCTTTATCTCTAGCCCACTCTCCTGTTTCATCATGGATCTGACACCAGACATTCTAAAAGAAAAAATAAACACACTTAATCTAGTGAGTGGACAAGAAAAAAATGTCAATGGCAAATGGTATCAATTAACAACCCTTATTCTTCCCTCCCTTTGCCCCAGGGTAGAAGATGCTCACCATCCAAACACTTCCTCCTCAGTGTAGATGCTGGTCACAATGGATCTGATGTGACTGACTTCCCCTGGATTGAGAGTTGGAAGCAAATGAACTCCCATTTAGGGGGCCATTTGGATTTCTGTTTTAGAGAAAATCTTCAAGGTTGAAATGGGTCTTAAGACAATATCAACACATGCAAAATGTGGAAAATGGCAGCCCTACTATTTGAGTAGAGCTCGGGTTTCTTACAGTGCTTTCTACCTAAGACACTACAGTATCAGAAGAGAGTAGAAGAGAGGAGAATAATTTTCAATAGCTCATTACTTCATATTCTAGGAAGGCAAAATTTTGGTAATGACAGAAATTAAAGCACTATTCTGACATAGCAAGTAAGACAATACAGAAATATCTCTAATCCATCATATTAGATTAGCTTTTATTTTATAAAACTGATATTTGTTCCTAGCTTTATAAGTCAAATACTTCAAAAAAAAGAAAAAAAGCAGCATTCCTTTGAGTCATTCCATCTACTGAAAATTCTTGGTACTGGAAAGCACCACATTGGTGGAGAAGATTAAATGAGAGAGAGTGTGTGTATGTGTGTGTGTGGGGGGGTGCGCACCTTACAGGATAAAACAGTGCTTGGCACAGAATAAACACTATATATGTCAGCTATTATGATCATTATACTGTTGCTGGCTGATTTTCAATCTTTGACTTAACTTTTGACATCCTCCTATTAAAGATGAGAATTATTGTTTAATCCTCTCTCTCTCTCTCTCTCTCTCTCTC
>NW_012144744.1:1859129-1863881 GCF_000956105.1 Propithecus coquereli | reverse complement strand
TCATGATTGGTGAGGTCCATTTGTCTTGCTGCATAGGCTGGGGTAGTCCTCTTTGTATAGACTTGCAGAAAAGCATCCTGTTTTTAGCCTGGGCCCACAACCCTGGTAATTCCAATTCCCAAGCTTTTCTAGACTATGGGCATGAATTGAATTGCTTTCCTCTGAAAGGCATTTGGGTTTCATCTTTCTCCATTGTCTAGATCACTTTCCACTTGCCCATCACCTTCACATCTTCTAAAACCTTATTAAAATTTTCCAAATCCTATAGCCTGTGTCTCATTCTCATTTATAGCTTTTAACACATTAACTTCCATCTGAGTTGTATTTAACTCATGCTAGTTTTGAGCCCTGGATCTCGTGAAGCATGTGTAACTGCAGTTGGTTCATAAAAATCTTACTTGATGTGCTTATTGTTACAATTAATATTGACAATTTAATTGCATATAACTCACACACAGAAAACAATAAAAAAATTATAATTTTTTCATTAAATTAGAAAGGATCGTTTTGTTTTTGAAGTTTTTATTCTATTTTTGTAATAAAACACTGTGGCCCCAGTGGCAGTCAATGTGTTAAAAAACTACTTTCCTATCATTTTAGCAAGTCCCAGGAGAATGTGGGCATCAAGTTAAATGCTCAAGCTTCCAGATTTGATTGGAAATCTGTGTCCATTTTATATTTAAAACAAAACTATCTTCAATGTATAAACTTCTCTTTTTGAGAATGGAAAAACCATAACAACATCCATCATAGGAAAAAAATCTAATATTCGAGCTTACACAAGTGTTAAACTTCCTCATTCTGAAAAAGGCTAGATGATCACATGCAGAATGTTAAAGTCTCTCTTCTCTAGGGAAGCCTGCCTCTCCATCTTCATCTTAACTATTCTCATTCTTGCTCTTCCACACCATGAACACAGACAAACAAGTGTGTTTTTTCTACTAGGGCCTTTTCACTAGCTTACTATCATATCATCCTTTTCTTATTTTCTTCATTCTAAATCATATCGCTACCTAAAAATATCTCATTTATTTTTCTGCTTACTCTCTGTTTTAGTTTCCTGTTGCTGCTGTAACAAATGACGACAGAGTGGCTTAATGAAACACAAATTTGCTCCATCTATAGGTCAGAAGTCTGACAAAGGTCTTACTGGGCTAAGATCATGGTGTCAGCAGGGCTGCATTCGCTGGACACTGCAGGGGAGAATCTACTCCTTGTCTTTTTCAGCTTGTAAAGGCTGCCTGCATTCCTTACCTTGTGACACCCCCACCTCCAGTTAACAATCAAGACCTTTGCTTCCGCCATCATGTCTTCTTTTCTTCCTCTACTGCCTCTGTTGCACCTATGAGAACCCCTTGTGATTGCAAAGGGCACAGCCAGATAATCTAGGATAATTGCCACATCTCAAGATCCTTAATGTAATCACATTTGCAAAGTTCCCTTTGCCACATAAGGTAACATATTCATTCAAGTGCTGAGGATTTTTGAAGAGACTATCTTTGACAGGATACTATTCTGCTTATGACAGTATCTGGTGTTTCTTTGTTTTGTTTTGTGTTTTGCATTTATAGGCCAACTACAAAAACAAACTCTACTCTTGGGATACTTCACTTAGTAGAATGTGTTCCAGCTCCATCCAGGAGAATACAAGAAGTACCCCAAGAATGGAAAAACAAGCACCACATATACTCACCATCGAATTGGTATTAACTGATCAACATTTAAGTGCACATATAAGAATACCATTTATTGGATGTTGGGCAGGGGGAAGGAGGCAGGGGGAGGAGGGGACGGGCATATGCATAAACAACGAGTGCAATGCACACCACCCGGGGGATGGACACGCTTGAAGCTTGGACTTGGGGTGGGGAGTAAGGGCAACATATGTAACCTAAACATCTGTACCCCCATAATATGCTGAAATAAAAAAAAACAACAACAACATAAAAAACAAGCTCTAAATGGCAGGAACTGTGCCTATGTCTTATTCACAATTCTATTCCCAACACCTAGAAGATTCCCTCAGCAAACGAAGTACTCAATTTCTTAAAGAAACTAATGTTTACTTTTGTCACACTTATTTCCATTTTTCTGATTAAAAACATGTGGCAAAACAAGGTAAGAGCACTCAATGGCTGTTCCTACTCATTCAGTGGCCAGAGCAGTGGGAGCTGCAGGCCAGCTTACAGTTTTCAGTGGTGGGCTCAGAGTCCCAATCTTCAATCGGGGACTGCTGGATGGGCAATGGGTCATCTGCACACTTTCAGACCGGTCTGCAACCTCAGGTTAAATAGCTGTAAACTCAGGAGCTAGAGCAATACATTTACCCTGAAATTCTTCCTTGGCCACAGCTTTTTCAGCAGCAACCTGCTCTTCCTTTTCAATTTCCTCAAGCTCTCTGTAGAAGTAGAGATCAGGCATGACTTCACCACATGTGTGCTCACATGGTATCACACATGTGCAGAAATTCCCAGGTCAACATCCAGCACATCAGACCCACTGAGTGAGCACCCTTGTTGCTGCATGGCATGATGATGTCCACATAGTCCAGAAGAGAATCTTTGTTGCACAAAGCAATGACAAGCAGTTGAACATATGCCACCGCTGGTTGGAGTCTGGTGGTCAGCCCTGCAATCAGTAACCAGCAGAAGACAGGAGTTGGAAAGTGAAGCACTCAGCAATAGGAGTGGCTAGCAGCACGGAGGCAGTGATGAACTACAGCCAGCTCACTGGCCATTATTCTGATGGAAATGACACTGGCATCCACTAGAATTTCAATGGCAATAACGGCACAGGCTGCCAGCAGAAGCTTCTCCCAGGTCCTTTTCAGATTTATAATGTAGATGTACAGTTCCATCTGAAAGTCAGTATTGGTGCTGCCTAAGTGGACTCTTGCAAGGAATTTGAGGATATTCTCCTCCTTCATCTACAGGACATCGAGGGCTCCAGATATTGTGAAAGTTTCCATTTAAGTTACCATGGGAACCCAGGATTGCACCAGATATACCCCTATTAGGTAGCATGGAAAGATTTAACAGGTAAACAGGTATTTTTAATAAATGAATAGTTCAGGCTTGCACTTGTTTTCCAAGGAGTGAATGTACTTTTCCCCTCTTTATGGCATTTATCTCTTAAATGGATGCTTGGTTACCAGTCGCTCCTAGTCCCTAGTCCATTTTCCACACCCATGTGGAATTCATCTCCCTGAAGCCACATTCTGATCATTCATTTGTTTTATCAAAATCTTTCAGGACTTCAATCTCTTTAAGGAATAATTCTCCAGCTCCTCCTGACATTGCTCATTAGTCAACAACTACCACTCCAAATCAATTTCCCACTTTTCCCTCTTAGTGCTCCACACACTCCAACAAATTAGAGCACTCTAGTCCTCACAAAATCCCATGCCCTGCTCCTCTGCCTTTGTGCTCACTATTACCTCACCTATAATGGCACTGCTTTGGCCACCATTTGTCAGTGCCCATCATTACGCATCGTTCAAGACCCATATCAGATGCATTTTCTTCAGTGAAGTTCCATCCTTTATCCCCTCAATGGAAATTGGGATCCAGCCTTAAGAGTCATTGGTAGAAATGTACAACCCTTGGAGAAGGTAATTCGAATTCTTTAAGACTCATTTTCTTTATCTGTTAAGTGGAAAGAATTATATCCACCTTTTGTAGATTAAATTAAATAATGCATGTAAGCCACCTCTCACAGTGTCTGGCATAGAAGAACTTAGTATATGACAGTGATTATTAGTATTACTATTTATCTAAACCTCTTGCATGACAAATGTCACTTTCTATCTTGCAGTCTTTGAAAATGGGATCCATGTTTGCATCATCCGTATTTTCCATAACTCTTGCCAAAAGAGTTTATGTTTATACTATTTGTAATACAAATAATGTAAACAGTAAAAATGGTTGAAGAAATAAATCCTCCTTAACTTTATTATAAGGTTCCCTTGTGGCAAAGGGTATTGCATTAGTTTCCTAGAGCTGCCGTAACAAATGACCACAAACTGAATGGCTTAAAATAACAGAGACTGACTCTGGCTTCCTTCTGTGAGGGAAAAGTCGTCCTGTGTCTCTCTCCTACCTTCTGGTGGTCAGCGACAATCCGTGTAGCTCCTTAGTTTGTGGCTGCGTCACTCCAGTCTCTTCCTCTGTCTTTAATTGGTTTCTTCTCTGTGTCTCTGTGTCCTCTCTTCCTTTTCAATCCACCCTAAATCCAGAATGGTTTCATCTCAAGGCCCTAATTACATCTGTAAAGGCCCTATTTCCAAATAAGTTCACATTCTGAGGTTTGGGGTAGACATATATTTTTTGGGGGAAACTATTCAACCCACTATAGTTAGGTACAATTCTCCTCCCCCCTTAAAACACATTGTAATTAAGAATATAAATTCTAGAGCTAGATGTGGAGGTCTCTGCCCTCTGCATTTGTGCCCCTGCCCACCGTTACTGGCTGTATAGTTTTGGCTCCATTATTTAATTATACCCAGTTTCAGTTTCTGTGTAAGTGAAATGAATGTTGTAATAATAATATCTACCTTAAAGGGTTTCTGTGAGGATTAAAACAGATGATCCTTATAAAGGGCTTAGTTTAGCCTGGTTGTTATTGATCAACCACTAAATGTTTGATTCTTCTTCTTTTTATTTATTTCTTTTTATAAGGCAGGTCCCTCTGCCTGAGAAGCTCACCACCCCTTCCACTTCTTACCTGACCCCTAAACATTTGTGTCTTAACTTG
>NW_012144744.1:1855415-1856854 GCF_000956105.1 Propithecus coquereli | reverse complement strand
AAAATTTAGGCATTTTTGGATTCCTCAATGTATTTCTATCAAAATTCAATTCACTTGTTTTCTCAAAAAATATTTATTATGTCTGTTATGTGCCAGACTCTATTCCCAATACCAAGGATAAAAAAGTGAACAAGAGAGATAATTTTCCATCCTGATAGAGCTTTTATTGTAGTTGGGGAGAAAAAACAAATACACTAATATGTCATCCCAATTTTTTTTGTTAAGGAGTTTGATTTGATTTGCATTTTTTTTATTTGTACAAATTTATGAAGTACATGTGAAATTTTTTTATATGTGTATAATGCATAGTGATCAAGTTAGGGTATTTAGGTTGTCCATTACCTGTGTGTAATACATTTTTGTTAAATTAGTCATTCTTTTCTGCTATCAAACATTGAATTTATTCCTTCTATCTTACTATGTGCTTGTACTCTTTAACCTACTTCTCTGTCATCCAATTTCTAAATTTCTATTATATATCATTGAGCATTTACAAAGTCTAAGCACTGTTTGAAGTGCTTATAAATGATATTTTATTTGATCCTTTTTGCAGCTCTACGAAGTAAGTATATAATAAAGTATAACACAATATAATATGTTATATCATATATATAATGCAATATTTTACAGATGAGAAAACTTCAAATTACCCAAGGTTCCACCACTCTTAAGTGTCTGAGATAGAACCTAAACATCTCTAGTCATTCTATTTCCCAAGAGAAAATAGAATTCCTGAACAGACCAATATGAAGCACAGAAATTGGAGCAGTAATTAAAAAAAAATTTTAAAAATAAGCCAGGTGTAGTGGTTTGTGCCTGAAGTTTTATTATTTCATTTACCACTATTATAAAGCAATCACAATGTCTTCGGTACTATGAAAATATAGAAATACAGAGATGAATAAGCTTGCCTTTACCATCGAGAAATATGAAGCTGGTATAGGAGACAGACATACAAATGAACTCCTGCAATGATGTGTTATGGGATCTGTAGCAGAAGATTGCAAAGGGGCAGCGAAAGAAAAAGGAGAGAAAGGTGTACTCTATTTAGTCAGTGATATGAACAAGAGCAAACAGCTCCTGAGCTGCATCCACCACTGGATTGAATTCCCTTTCACTTCCAGGTGCCCTTGCATTAAGAGTAAGGCAATTATGTGATTACAGTGGAAGAAACAGTGGGAAGGAGACAAGTCACTGGTGTTCCAGGTAAAATGTAGTTTATAACTCACAGTGTGAGAAGCAGCTAAAATTTGTGATATTCTGGAGGTTTTCTTGATATTCACAATTGAGTTAAAGACGTCTATTCCATCCTCATATGGAGTTGTATGTTTTAAATAGGATACAAAGTGAGGAATGGCTTTGTAAAAGATAATGTATGATAAAAGAATGAAGCATGTTTAATATTAAAAAAATATTATCAAACCCTTTCCTCACTTTTT
>NW_012144744.1:1854806-1855365 GCF_000956105.1 Propithecus coquereli | reverse complement strand
TTTAAAGTGAGTCATAAATCGCACACGTTTTAAATCTACTTTTCTGGGGCTGACAGTTTGATGGTTGAAGTCACTTATATTTCCTTAAATAGAGGGAGCTGAAGCAATGACAATTTTTGCTGAGCCACATAAGTTTAGAACTAAAAGATTATTTAGTCCAAAGCCCTTAGTTCACTGAAGATAAAACTGAGGAGCAGAGAGGTTAGGTTCATCCAGGGTCACATTCAAATATCACATTAGTATTTTGGAGGTGGAATTGAAAACGAGATCTATTCCACACTCACTAGAGTCCCTCCCCACACCTTGGCTCACCTGCTAGGTAGGGGAAGCTATTAGGTTAAGATGCGACATTACTCAGCTCCAGGACTACAAGGGCTTTGAGGATTTATTTCATCTGCTTACTAAATTTCAAGGTCACTGTTCTATTATCCCAACATGTAAGAGTCTATTTTTGAATTCCATATGCACAGTGACCCAGGAAAGAATATAGACTCTCCCTTTTAGTAACAAACTGTGTTTAATAACTGGGAATGATATGTGGGTAAAATAAAAAGAAGTT
>NW_012144744.1:1815107-1852380 GCF_000956105.1 Propithecus coquereli | reverse complement strand
AGATATGAAGTGAGGAATGGCTTTGTAAAAGATAATGTATGATAAAAGAATGAAGCATGTTTAATATTAAAAAAATATTATCAAACCCTTTCCTCTTTTTGTTTTGTTTTGTTTTTAAAAGATGAGGTCTTGCTCTGTCATCTAGGCTGCAGTGCAGTGGTACAATCATAGCTCACTGTAAACTAAAACTTCTGGGCTTAAGATCCACTGACTCAGCCTCCTGAATAGCATGGACTACAGGTGCAAACCACTACACCTGGCTGATTTTTAAAAATTTTTTTTAATTACTGCTTCAATTTCTGTGCTTGATATTGGTCTGTTCAGGAATTCTATTTCCTCCTGGGTGAAGTTGGGAGGTTGTATGTTTCTAGGAATTTGTCCGTTTCCTCCTCATTATGTAGTTTTTGGGGATATAGGTTTTTATAGTATTCAAAGATAATATTTTATATTTCCGTGATGTCTGTTGTGACCTCTCCTCTTCATTTTTAATTGAGTTTATTAGAGTTCTTTCCCTTTGAGCTCTTGTCAATCTGGCAAGAGGGCTGTCAATTTTGTTTATCTTTTTGAAAAACCAGCTTTTGGTTTTCATGATCTTCTGTATAGTTCTTTCATTCTCAATTTCATTTAATCCTGTTTTGATCTTAGTTATTTCTTTTCTTCTGCTAGGTTTGGAGTTGATTTGCTCTTTCTTTTGCAATTCCTTGAGACTGTTCATTAGATTGTCGATATTTGAGCTTTCTGCTTTTTGGATGTGAGCGTTTAATGCTATTATTTTTCCTGTCAGGAATGCTTTTGCTGAGTCCCACAGATTTTGATAATTTGTGTCCTGTTATCATTAAGTTTGAAGAATGTTTTGATTTCTCTCTTTATTTCCTCCTTTACCCAATAGATAGTCAACAATAAATTGTTTAATTTCCATGATTTTGTGAAGTGGTGTGTATTTCTGTTGGAATTGAACTCTGATTTTATACCACTATGATCTGAGAAAATACATGATATTATTTCTATTTTTTTTTGAATTTTTTGAGGTCTGATTTGTGGCCTAGTATGTGATCAATTTTGGAAAAAGTTCCATGAGCTGATGAGAAGAATGTATATTTGGCTTTATTTGGGTGGAATGCTCTGTAGAGTTCTGTCAAATCCTTTTGTTCTAGAGCTCTGTTTAAGTCCATTATTTCTCTGCTTGTTTTCTGTTTAGAAGATCTGTCCAGTTCATTCAGTGGGGTGTTGAAGTCTCTGGCTATTATGACATTATTGCTTATCATGCTATTTAGATCAGACAGGGTTTGCTTTATGTATCTGGGTGCTTCTGAGTTGGGTACGTAAATATTAAGAATTGTTAAGTTTTCTTGTTGGATCTTCCCTTTCACCATTATATAGTGGCCATCTTTGTCCTTTCTTACTTTTGTTATTTTAAAGGTTATGTTACCTGAAATAAGTATAGCTACCCCTGCTTTCTTTTGACTTCCATTTGCCTGGAGGATTGTTTTATATCCCTTGACCTTGAGCCTGAAAGTATCTTTGTGGGTTAGATGTGTTTCTTGTAGACAGCAGAAACTAGGCTTGTGGATCTTTATCCACTCTGCCAGTCTATGTCTCTTCAGAGGACAATTCAAGCCATTCACATTTATTGAGAGGATTGAAATTTGAGATAGATTTCCGTCCATGTTGTTAGGTACATTTCTATTGTTTTGTTTTACTCCTTGAGCCATCTTGGAGGTTCTAGACTTTAACTCTTGAGTGATTTTACTTTGGAGACTGTCTAGTGTGCTGTTCCTTGTGTAATGCCGGTCTGAGTACTTCCTATAGGGCTGGTCTGGTCTTTGCAAATTCCATCAGTGATTGCTTGTCTGGGAAGGATTTTATTTCTGCCTCATAGATGAAACTTAATTTTGCTGGATAAAGAATTCTAGGTTGGGTATTATTCTGTTTTAGAAGATTAAGGATAGGCAACCAGTCCCTTTTGGCTTGTAAAGTTTCAGTTGAGAAATCTGCAGTTAGTTTGATAGGTTTTCCTTTGTAGTTTATTTGTTGCTTTCACCTCACTGCTTGAAGAATTGCTTCTTTCATGTTTACTTTGGTCAGCCTAGTAACCATGTGACATGGTGATTGCCTTTTCCCTTTGGTTCTCCGGGGTTTTTTTTTGTTTTTTTTTTTTGGTTTTCAAATTTTTTGGCCGGGCCGGGCTTTTTTTCTTGCGTTTTTCCTTGAATTAGTTTTTCCGGCCTTTTTTTTTTTTTTTTTTTTCCTTTTGGATTGTTATTGTTTTTTTTTTTTGGTTTTTTACGTAATCCCACATTTCTTGTATGTTTTGGTCTTGTCTCTTGTTTCTGTGTTCTTTTTCTTCATCTGATTTGTTTAGCACATAGGCATTATCTTCAAGCTCTGAGATTCTTTCCTCTGTGTGATCCCTTCTATTCTTGAGGCTTTCCACTGTGTTTTGAAGTTCCTTGAATGCCTCCTTCATTGCCAAGGTTTCTGTTTGGTTTTTCCGTAGTATTTCAATTTCTTTAGAGAATTTTTCATTCATTTCCTGTATTATTCTTGTGGTTTCTTTATGTTGGGATTCTATTTTCTCTTCAATTCCATTGAGTTTTCTTACAATTCATATTTGGAATTCTTCCACTGTCAGTTTAATCATATTGTGTAAGTTGGTATCTATTGATGGAGATTGAATATTTTCTTTTGGAGGTGACTTTTCTCTCTTATCTTTCATGTTTCCTGTGTTCTTTTGCTGATTCTTTCTCATCAGGCTACTTTGTTAAGGACTGGGGGTGCTGGGACTGGTTTATGGACTTAATTTTGAGTCCCTGAAGGGATGTTCCTTGACAATTCTGGGGAGATGCACTCTGGTCCTGTATTGTCTTAGAAGGGGTTTTAGTCTGTTGGGTTATCTGTGACCTGTTGTCTTCACCTCCTGCTACAGGAAATTAGTGAGTTTGGATCCCTTGCTTAGACTCCCAGGAGTTGGATCACTCTTGTGTGTGTGTGACTCCACTGCCAACCAATAGTTTGATATGGAAGACACTGTATTGGTCTATGAGGTTACCCTTTCTTTTGTTGCTTGTAGTTTGCATGGAGGAGTCAGTTATCAAGGTATTTCAATACCTTTGTATTGAGCTCTAAATCCCTGAATGGGATATGCAAGTGCCTGTCTTTGGGGAATGTCATGCCACTCCCAAGGGTTACTTGAGCCCTGTTACCACTTTAGTTGGGGTGAGAAGAAGAATAGGTACCTGCGAGCCTAAGAGTGTGTACTTCAGAGGTTGCTTGATCTGCAGCTAAGGGAGAGCTGCTAATATGTTATTCAGGGCTCTTTCGCCACACTTGCAAAGCAGCTCCTGATTGGGGGGGGGGTGTCAATTGGTGCAATTGCTAAGGACTCTGGTCAAGATTTTCCTTCCCAGACCACAAGCCCCAAAGCTGGCAACAGCCTGGGTGCCAAGGGCAAGGCCTCATGTTATGATCTTATCAGATGATCAAAACCAACCTGCTGTACCGAGTCAACAATCTGTCCCCTTTTGCTTAGTTCGAAGGTCCCACAGATTCAAGCCAATCACACAGGGAAAGCAACATTTTCTCCTTTCTCCCTGCCTTCAAGGGCTGAGTCTGTCCTGTTAGGCTGGGGGAGGGGCGTTGGCTGGGACTGCCACAAGTCCCAGCCCGGAAAACCTCTTCTTTCCTTTCTCCCCTCCTCCAAGGGCAGAGTCTGCCCTGCCAGAGAGAAAGATAAGCCACCAGACTGGCGGATGGGCACTTCCTGGGGCCACCAGGCATCTGAGCCCAGGAAGTGGCTACTCTCATTACTCTGCCCCTCCAAGGGTGGGGTTTGTCTACTTGGTACCAAGCATTAGGTACTGAGAGGTACTGACACTGAGTACTGGACTCTCACTGACGGCCCCTGCCCTCACAGGTGCAGACGATCAGTAGTGCCCCACCCCTCCCCACCCTGCTTAGTCCCCAGGCTCCACAAGTGCAGACACTCAGTACTGTCCATACCATGAAGGCCCCTGGCCTCGCAAGCACAGACAGCGAGTACAGGAGCCTCACTGATGGCCCCTGACTCACAGGTGAAGACACTGATTACTGGACCATCTCTGAAGTCCCCTGCCCCCAAAGGTGTAGACAATCAGTAGAGGCCCCACCCCGAAGGCCACTGACCTCCCAGGTGCAGACACTGAGTAAAGGACCCTCATGGAAGGCCCATGACCTTACAGGTGCAGGCAATCAGTAGATGACTCACCCTGAAGGCCGTAGCCCTCACTGGTGCAGACACATAGTACAGATGCTCACACAGTAGTAATATTCTTTGGGGTTAGATGGGTTGGGGATGGGTAAACTCACAACTAATGGACATGGTGAGCATTGTAGGTGGGGGAAAGGGCACATCTCAAATTATGGTTGGGATGTGGCAAAGTCATAACATGTAACCAAAATGTTTGTACCCCCATAATTTCATGAAAAAAAAAAAAAAATTCTTTTAGAGATGGAATCTTACTATGTTGTCCAGGCTGTTCTCAAACTCCTGGCCTCAAGCACTCCTCCTGTTTCAGCCTCCCAAAGTACTGGGATAACAGGTGCTAGCCACCACGCCCAGCCATTTCCTCACTTTTTAACCTCCTCTTTTCTAGGCCAAATCATTCAAAATCCATAGTCTATCTTCACACAACTTGGGTACAACCCTTTGTACTCAACCTGCTTCTGGGCCTATGCCATCGCTTTTCCATCTTGTGCTATCAGTATATGAAATCTGGCATTATTCCTTTAAGGTCTTCTTATTCTGCATCCTCATGCTGTGCCATCCATATATTTATTCATTACTTAATTCTTTCTTTCATTTTACTTTGAGCAAATTATTAGTGTTGTTGTTTGACTCTTCCTTTTCAAATTTAAAAACTGCTTTATTCTAAAAATTCAAGCAGTAACACAAGAGAATAAAATTCTAAATTCACCTAAAACCCTACCACCCAGTTATAGCTCCTGTTTACATTTTGGTGACTCTCTGTATATATTGGTAATTCTCAGATTTTAATGTGCATCAGAATTACCCAGGAAGCTTTGTAATACTGCAGATTCCTTCAGACCTTGACTCCCAGGGATTGGGACTTAGTGAACTCGCGATTCTGAATTTAAAATATCAGGAGATTTTTAACAATCTGAGGCAATTCTGATGATGAATATCTGCATATCATGTCTTGAAGTGAAAGCAAACAACAACAGCAACAAAACTGCTGCTACAGAAGTTATAGAAAAAGGTATGCAAATTCACGTTAGTATCTTTGCAGCAGACATTGTTGGTTGACTCCTCGAGTGCCATTTCCAACTCCTTCCTCTCTTGTGTCCTTGCCCTGGGGTTGGGATCCCAGTACTCGTTTTTCAAGTCTCCCCTGCAGCTACAGTTGGCTATGTAACCCAGTTCTGGCCAGCAAGGGCTTCTGGGAAATCTACTCTGTTTCCCATAGAACAAGAAGGTACAGGGGCAAACTTACTGTCACTGCCCCCTCATCCTGTGAAGTAGATATTTATAATGTTTGTGATTATCCATTTTCTTTTGAATTGCCTGGCATAAAGGTTAGGATCTTGTAACTGGATAGGCATAGAGTGTAAGCCCCGTCTGTCAGACATACCCTCATGAAAATGATTTGGAAGTGAGCATTGTTAGGAAACAAGCTGTGTGTTGCGTTTCCATGTGTTATCATGAGTGGTTGATGGTTGAGGTATCTGGATTGGGGTATCATCAGTAGCAATGGTGGTAGTTTCCTAGTGATAGTGAGTTAGAGTAACTCACTCATCTTGGTTTGTTCAGGATTTTCAGTTTTACCACTCAAAATCTTGTGTTCCTAGGAACTCCCTTAGTCCAAGGCAAACCTGGACAGTTAGTCATCCAGTTGCTAGGGTGACATTCTTGATGTAGGTGTGGTGGTAAACTCAAGTTTCAGTGAAATGAAGTTCCTGAAATTTAGTGCTAAGCAATGGCAGTGGCTGAAGTTTCCAGACAGTTTTGTGGTGGGATTTAGGGATCTTCTTATCAAAGCTGAGTCTAGAGTCTTTTGTCTCACCATTGCAATGGTTTCATGAGCTAATAAATATACAATAAATCACTTTTAAGCTCAAACTAGCAAGAGTGAATTTGCTGTTTCCAACTAAGTTCCCTGTTTCAAATACTGCCATGGCACCTAGAGCTACAGTAGCTGTCTTATAATATGAAATGATGAGAATAAGGATAAAAAACAACAAATAAGGGTGGCAGAGTGGAAAGAAAGAATGAGCTTGTGTTCTTGCTAGTATAATTGAAACAATGAACACATGTTGGAACTGTCTATCTGTAAGACTTCTATCAGAGATAACAAATGTCTGGTTTTAAGTCATTGTATCTCAGCTAAGTAAACTATCTTGACTGACATAGGCTCGTGTTGAGCATGCTGTTATATAAACTGCATCTTCCCTCCCTTAATAAATAGGATGTGACTTCATATTTCTCTGCGCCAGTAATGTAGATTAATAGCACCTATGATGACGTCAAACTCTAAATTTCCTTGGATACCCATCCTTTTTTCCCCACAAAGCCTTGTTCATCTGTATTTTAAACTGTTTTCTAATATTTTTGTGCTTCTGTTTTGTATACATTACTTGGTAAAAATACAGTAAAGTGGAAGAGTGAAAATATTAAATGAAAGTTGAATGTATTGATAAACATTAGATATAAAATGATTAAAAGAATGGTAAAAAACTTTCTATGTAAAAGCTGGTAGATAATTTCTGCTCATTTGTGTTGCAGACCATCTTTCCGCAGAGCTGAGGAATTATTTTATGTTTTTGGTTTTTTTTCCTCCTTCAAAACTTTACGTTCTGACTCTGCAAAATTGGTCTTGGAAGAGACAGTTAGAACATCTTATATCTCTTTTGGTCAAGGAGTGAGGCAGTTTTCAGTAGTAAGTTTTACTGAGTTCCTCTGATCAGATGCTTAAAAGAGAGGACAAAGAAAGAAAGAAAAGAAGAGGAAGAAGGAAAGGAAGAAACAAAGAGTAAGAGAAAGAATAAAAGAACACAAATAGTGAAAGAAGAAAGAAAAAAAAGGGTAATCCCACTTGCAGTTCCAGTATGAAAAGCAAGTGTTTATGAATAGACATTGTTGTAGAGTTTTTAAGTTATGGCCCCATTTGTCATCTTATTTTTTTTTAAACATCTTTCAGTTAACTCTATATTTTTTTTCTCCCTTGCATATATTAGCGTCTCCATATGAAGCAAGGTCACCTGTCTTCCCAGAAAGAGCATTTTTACAACACAACGAAACTCAGCAAGATACAGGGCTTGCAGCTTGTCTCCTTCACCTTGCAATCTTCCTGCTGCAATGACAAGTGATGCAGACATCTTGTTTCCACGTATCAAGCCCTGCTCTCTCTGAGCCACCTGCTCTCTCAGAGTCACACCTTTATGTGTGACCGTACTGTTACGGTGGTCTACTTCCATGCTATGCATTCAACTAGCTGTAGAAAACTCTTCAGGAATTCATAGGTGTGGGTTGATTGAATGATGGGAATGCTGTAGGAATAGATGCCGTGGGAGATCTACCTGCTCATGTGATTTACATATGCTTCTAGCAGATGACTGAGCTTAATCTCTTGGTTCCCATTCTGCTCGACAATGAGTGCTGCTGTGAACTTCCAACTTTATGGATGCTAGATCAGACAACACTGTTCACCATGGGCATCTCAGGTCACATAGACAGTTGATCCACTATGAACAGACAGGTTTTTAGCCTTTACCAGGACCCAGTAGCAAGACAAAAGCTATTTCTCTAAAAATCAGTTATTTTCAGAAAACAGCATTGCTTTGGTCTGAAACTATAGGGATCTGAATTCATGCGAACACGACGACATTTGAGAAACAGAACGGGTGCCTTATAAGGATTCCTCATGTCCTCTTTTATAGACACAACACCCCTCTGCTAACCCCTGAAAACCACTAAGATATTCTCTATCTTTACAGTTCTATAATTTCAAGACTGTAATATAAATAGAATCACATAGTATGCAACCTTTTGAGACTGATTATTTTACTCAACACAATTCCCTTGAGGTCCATCCAAGTTGTTGTGTGTATCAATTGTTTTTTTATTGCTGAGTTACCATTGTATGGATGTGCCAAGTTTGTTTAACCATTCACACATACATTACGTGGGTTTTTCCACTTTTTGGCTAATATGAATAAAGCTGCTATGAACATTCATGTACTTTTGTGTAAACATAAGTGTTCATTTTTCTGGAATAAATGCCCAAGAATGTGATTGCTGAGTCTTATGGTAAACATATGATTAGGTTTATAAGAAACTGAAAAATTATTTTCCTAAGTATCTATATCATTTTACATTCTTAGTAGCAATCAGAGTGATTCAATTTCTCCACATCCTCACCAGTATTTGGTGTTATCACTATTTGTACTTTTTATTTTAACCATTCGGATAGGTATATTTTGATATCTCATTGTGGTTTTAATTCACATTTCTCTAATGACTAATGATGCTGAATATCTTTTCGTGTACTTATTTTCCATCTGTATACCCTCTTCAGTGAAGTGAATGTTCATGTCTTCTCTCCATTCTCTAATTAGATTGTTATTTTTTTTTATTGTAGTTTTGGGAGTTCTTTATATATCCTCTCTATATAAGTTCTTTGTAGGAATGTGGTTTAAAACGTTTTCTCCCAATATGTAGCTTGAATTTTGGTCCTCTTCATAAAATCTTTCACATAGCAAAATCTTTTAATTTTGATGCTCTTCAACTTATGAAACCTCTTTTTTTTTAGATCATGGTTTTGGTGTCAAGTTCAACACTAAGTTGTCTAACCTTAGGTCCTAAGATTTTCTCCTTTCTTATTTAAAAGTTTTATACTCTTACATTTCACATTTTAAGTACAATATCCATTTTGAGTAAATTTTTATATAAAGTGAAACACTCAGGTCAAGGCTCTTTGGGTTTTTTTTGCTTATAGATGTCCAAATTCTCCAGCTATGTTGAAAACACCATTCTTCCTCTATTGAATTGCTTTGCACCATTTTCAAAAATCGGTTGGGCATATTTGTGTGGGCCCATTTCTGGATTCTCTATTCTAATCCATTAATCTGTATCTCTATTCTCTCACCAATATCATGCTGTCTTGATTACTGTGGCTATCCTGTAAGTCTTAACTTCAATGAAAGTTTAATGGTTTTAGTATTCTAGTTCTTGTGCCTTTCTATATAAAGTTTAGAACAAGCTTATCTATGTTAGCACACAAAATATATGCTAATTTAATAAGCAGGATGTTATCAAAGTGGTGGATCAATTTGATGTTCTATGTTTTAATAAGATGATCAACATTCCTCAGACTAGATTGTGGCAGAGAATTTAAGAGCTGTTACAACTGTACAGTGAGGTGAAAGATATACTCCTGTGCTAAACAGAAGAAAGAACCTCCTTTTCACCTTTCTAATTGATATAGAATAAAAGATATTTTTTATTGTACGTTTTTTAAAAAAGCCAGCTTGGTTGTGGTGTTCTATTGTTTGCAGTTTAAAAAGTTCTAATTGATTAAGAAGATGAATGTTGGAATAAGGCTGGCCTAGATTAAATTCTTGCTCTGACACAAATTATGTTACTTTGAGCAGGTTACTCAACATCTTTAGGACTTAGTGATTTCAAGGATGAAATAAAGATAATTAAACCCATCTTATAAACTTCTTGAGAAGATTAAATAAGATCATGTATATTAAGTTTCTAGACCAATGTCTGGAACAAAATAAATGTTCAAGGGATGATTGCAATCATGATAATATAGATGATGATGATGATGAAATGAGTTGGTCAGTTATGCCATCAAATTTATTCTTGAGATTTCTGGCTTTCAGGGCCAAGAGGAAATCATGTTTCAAAGCCTTCATAGTAATTCCACAGGGGATGTGACAATACCTTGAGCTTAAAAAATTACCTCAGAGTGGGAGGACCATACACAGAAATTATTAAAAAGATTAATAGCTTAATAATAGTTTTACAGCAATGCAGTGAAAATTTCCCTGGCATATTTCCAGTTTTCAAATTTGAAATCATAATTCAGTTAAGATATCACTGAAAGGAGTTCACCTAATGTGATCTAAATATAGGATTCCTTTCTAGAGGAATATTTAAATCTCATAACATTTTGACTAATTTTTATCATACACAGGGATCATCTAGGCCTTAAAAATGAATCTATTTGTTACATACTCATTGTAATAAAATCTAATAAATAACCAGTTTCAGAAAGTGAGTAATGGAAGTATCTCCCTCATCCTACTCTGTAGAAGCGACTGTCGACACTTTGATGTGTACCCTTACTAAGCTTCTTTAAGTTCATACACTCATAATTTTTGACATTTGTAAATATAATATTTTGAAAATTATTTGTGTACTCTTCTATATTTCTAAGTATGCAATATTTACCTTAGTCAGAATAAGATGTTTGTCCAGCTGGAGTAATTAAGATTTATTCAAAGAAGAATGCAAAGGCAAAGTATAAGGTAAGATTTTAATAATCTTGAAATACAGGCACTATATATAGTGAAAGGCTAAGTATCTATTAAATTCATTAGGTTTCTCAAACAATTAAACGTGGATTTACCACATCCCGCAATTTCACTCCTAGGTCTATAGCCAAGGGATGTGAAAACTGTGTTCACGCAAAAACCTGTTCATGAATGCTTAAAGTGAACATTATTCATAATAGCCAAATGGCTTTAAATGGGTGAATTTTATGGTATGTATCTATACCTCAATAAGGCTGGGGTTCTTTTTTTTAAATAAATCTACTCCACTTCCATTTAACAAATCAAGAGCTAATCCCAGAGGAGTCACCCACAGAGTTCTTCCAGTACACAGAGAAAAGCTTGGCATCAGTTTGGCATTAAAGCTAAACAAGACTGGATTTAGAATTGGGGAGAAACAAGGTATGACAAAGTAGAAATCTCACTGCTTATAGCTATGGAAGATGGTGATAATAAAGATAAAGTCAGAGGAAGAAAGGCGTATTGATCAGACATGAATCTCAATTTTCTCTTTCTAGGCTTCAGTCTAGAAAAGAATACTAATAAGGTGAGGGGATGTAAGCGGATACCACTGGTGCCTCACCCATTGCCCCCGACTCACCTGGAGTTTACCTGCAGTTTCGGTGGGCCATTTCCATAAAGTCTGATGGCATTATACCTCAAGTACTTGCATTTCTTTACCTTAATGATATCTTTTTCTGGCTATAGGAATGTGCTCGGCTGGGTGGGACAGCGAGGACTGCGGAGGAATTATTATTCCTAGAAACAATCCTCAATCAATGAGGGATGGAAGTTGGTGGATAAAGACCTCATCTTGTGCATCTCTCAGTGTGTAATTCATTTCAGTCTCTTGGAGGGTGATCAGTGAGACTGAGCTCCAGTTTCTCATAATGGTAATCCACTGACAAACTCGTGATTTATTCCCTGCCTCACTCTCTCACTCCTGGGAATCACAACTTAAATACAGTATTATACCCACATCCCTGTTGCAAAAAGCGAGGGAACACTGAAAGCATGGGAATGATTGTCCAACTTTCCAGTTGGGGTATCTAGTAGCAAATTAGGAAGTTGCACAGAGGACTCCACATTAGCATGGGCCAGTTCAGCATAGTCGCAAGGAGGGGTGTGTGGGTATGATCAGATAACGTACATAATTGTCTTCCTCAAGCCTCCCTCAATTTTTGCGTATAGTGGATCCTAAGGTAAGAACCTGTTACGCTTCCATTGAGTGAATCATGGAAGAATGAGGGTGTTATTTAGCAGAGGCTGGTAGCAGAACACCAGACCAGGGAATATATGGGACACATAACATAAACCTAGAGGCTTTTCACTAACAAAACCTAAAGGAGAGTAGAGTTGGCAGGTGGAATATAGTTACTTCTCCCGAGAAGTATTATCCAAGTCAAAAGAATATATTACAGGTTCATTTGCCATAGGACGCCAGCAGGGCTCCCAGTGATCAGACCTAAAAGAGTTATTTTGCCAAAAAAACAGTAGCCTGCAGCTAGCACATTCTCCAAAGTCACCAACGCCCCCAGCCCCTTCTTTTCCTATTCCATATTTCCTACCACTAATAAACTTGGACATCATATTTGCAGTAAAAGAATTAGGGGAGGCAGGCTCTCTGAGAGACTGAGCACTTTTGCCCTGGAATTACTGAAACCCACCTACATGTTTACCTCTTTGGACCCAACCAAGTTGGAAACCTAGAAACATCAAAAATTGTATTTCTTCCTGATAACCAGCAGGTGGCGATCAAGATGACAGTAATTAAAATATTTTTGTTGCTTATCTCAGTTTCTAGTGTGAGTTAAATTGAGAACTCAGCTGTACACAAGTGAGATTACACATACTGTTTTGTAAATAGGTTTTTTAACTCAATGAATATTGTAGAATGTTCATATTAATTTTAATAAATGGATTGTGTTAATGCCTCGTAATGTTTACTTATTTAATATTCTTTTTACTAATTATTGTTAAGTTTTTCCCTATATTTGCTTATCAACAACAATGCTGCAATGAATAGAATATCACTGAACTACCAACTTTCTACCTACTTCTGCAGTTCACGAGTTTGTAAGTTTTTCTGCAATAGAGATTTCTAGAGTGAAATTGGAACTCGCTGGTAAGTACACAGTTTTTGTGTTCTTTTTTTCAAATGTTCATTGAAAAAATTTTAAACACATACAAGAGTAGAAAGACTGGCTTTCAAAACCCAAAATTCCCTTTCACTGAGCTTCGACAACTAAGAACACCTGGTAATCTTCTTCTATTCATATCCCCTCTGATTTCATCTCTTCTCCCCAATGCAGAATTATTTTGAAGAAAATCTTAGGCAGCATTTCATTTTACCTGCAAATATTAAGGAAAGATTTCTAAAAGATATGTACTCTCAATATCATGGCCATAATACCATTATCATACCTAAAAATTAAAAATGATTCATAATCCATTCTGAGATAACACTAGTCATTGCTCAGATTTGTTTCCTTCATATTTCTGCTGCTGCTTCTCAACCTTTTCTCCCTCCTCTTTTCTCTCTTTCCTCTCCTTTCTCTCCTCCTCCTCTTCCTTTTCTTGCCGTTTGTTCAAATCAGCATCTAAAGAAGATACATACTTGAATGATAGGTCTCTTAAACTCCTTTTAATCTATAAGCTCCCCTCCACCTCTCTTCTTTTCACTGGGGATTTATTTGCAAAAGAAAGCCAGTTATTGGTCTGATGGAATTTTTTTAGTCTGAATTTTGGTGGCTCCATGATGTTTAATATGTCCCTCTGACCCCCATATTTCCTGTAAATTGATAGAGTTAGGTACAAATAATAGTTTTGTTTCTTGCTTTATGAATATTACACACTTTCTTCTTTTTATCTATATTTTTCTAAATAAAACATCCATGTTGAATAGAAAGAGTAATTGTGGGCTTTTTTAAACCAATTTTTTTATTTTGACACTTTTAAATGTATAAAAACTTGAAAATAGTATAATGAAATGACACAGTACACTCACCACTTAGATTCAACAGTTTTTAACAATTAGAGTCATTTGCTCTTATCTATTTATGTATGTAGTTGATGAGCCATTTGATATTAAGTTGTGGACATCATGTCACTTTATCCTTTTTTACATCTTTTTTCTTTTTTTTAGAGAGATCGGGGTCTTGCCATGTTGCCCAGGCTGGTCTCAAACTCCTGGCCTCAAGCAATCCTCCCACCTCTGCCTCTCAAGAATCAATGTGCATCTTTTAAGAATAACGGTATTCTTCCTATTTAACCAAAATACCTTATCAGAATTAATGGAAATTAATATCATCTAATATTAAATCCATTATTCAAATTTCTCTAATCATCCACAAAATGTTATTAGTACTTTAAATTGCATATTTTGAAATAACTTCAGACTTACAGAAAAGTTGCAAATATTGTACAGATAGTTCCATATAACCTTTACCCAGCTTCCTCTAATATTACCATTTTACACAATTGCAGTAAAATTGTCAAAAGTAGAGAGCTAACAATGATGCAATACTAACAACTAAACTACAGACCTTATTTTAATTTCACCAGTTTTCTACAATTTTTTGTACAGACAAGGTCTTGCTGTTGCCCAAGTTGGGTTTTGGCCTCATGCCATCCTCCCGTCTCAGCCTTCCAGAATTCTAGGATTGCAGGCATGAGCCACCATGCCTGACCAAACTTTGTGTTCATTGACCATCATCTTCTCAATCCCCCACACACGCCAGCCTCTGGTAACCACAATTTTACTCTCTGTTTCTATGAATTCGACTGTTTTACACCCCCTATGTAAGTGAGACCATATAGTATTTGTCTTTCTGTTCCTGGCTTATTTCTCTTAACATAATGTCCCCATCCATCTTGTCACAAATCACAGGATTTTGTTTATTTTTGAGGCTGAATAGTATTCCATTGTTGTTTATATACCATAGTTTCTGTTTTTAAATTTTTTTTATTTCAGCATATTACGGGGATGCAAATGTTTAGGTTATGCATATTGCCCTTGCCCCACCCGAGTCAGAGCTTCAAGTGTGTCCATCTCCCAGACAGTGCACATCGCACCCATTAGGTGTGTATATATCCATCCCCTCCTCCCCCATCCCACCTGCCTGACACCCGATGAATGTTATTACTATATGTGCACTTAAGTGTTGATCAGTTAATACCACTTTGATGGTGAGTACATGTGGTGCTTGTTTTTCCTTTATATACCACAGTTTCTTTACCCATTCTTCTATGGATGGATGCTTAGGTTGATTCCATATCTTGGTTATTGTGAATAATGCTGCAATGAAAATGGGAGTGAAGGTATCTCTTTGACATACTGATTTCATATCCTTTGCATTTATATGCAGTAGTGGGGTTGCTGGATCATAGGGTTGTTCTATTTTTAATTTCTTGGGAAATGTTCATACAGTTTTCCATAATAGCTGTCTTAATTTACATTCCCACCAACAGGGTGCAAGGGTTTCCTTTTCTCTACATTCTTGTCAGCACTCGCTATCTTTCATCTTTTTGATAATAGCTGTTAAAATGTGTGAGAGGATATCTCACTGTGGTTTAATATGCATTTTCTCTGATGATTAGTGATTTTGAGCATTTTTCATATATCTCTTGACCATTTTAAGTCTTCTTTTGAGAAATGTCTATTCAAATCTTTTGCATATTTTTAAATCTGGTTACTTGTTTTCTTACTCAACTCTTACGGAACTGAGTTCCTTATATATTTTATATGTTAACCCCTTATCAGATATATGATTTTCAAAGATAGTGTCCCATTCCATCATGTTAGTTTTTTGTTTATAATGCCAGTGTTATAACCACTGTGGTTCCTGCATCTTCCAACTTCCAGCTCAGACACCTAAATTACCTTGCCCACTTAATGACTCTAAGATTGTGTTGTTCCAGAAACAAAGGGAAGGGAAAAGAGGGAAAGGAAGAGAAGGATAAAGAAGGGAAAGGAGAAGGAGGAGGAAATAGAATCATTTACATATATTCTCTTATACATTATTTTCCCTTTTTCCTACACAAAAGATAGCAGAGTACATATAATTCCATTCTGTTAATTATATATTCTGATGTTTATTCCATATCTAGGAAATATTTACCTCATTATTTTTATGACTACATTGAAAGTCATAGTAGGGATGGATAAGAGTGCTTACTTTTCCAAAACTCACCACCAAAGAGTGTTTTCAGTTATCTGTTTGCATTTTTCTAGTCTGATAGGTGAGGCATGTTTTAATTTCTCTTACAATAAGTGAGGTTGGGCAACTTCTCATGAATTTAAGGATCATTTATCTTACTTTTTTCCATGACTTGTCTCTTCAAATGTTTATGCAATACTCCTTTGGATTTTGGTCTTTTCTCAATTATTAAGAGCTCTCTTTATCTAGTAGGGAATTCAGTCACTTGCTTATAAGTCATGAGTATTTTGTAATGGCTTAATATTTGTTCTTTGGTTTTGCTTACAGTTACTTGACCTCGCAATTTATTTTATTTTATTATCAATTTTTTAAGTGCTTCTAAATTTTCATCATATATATTAATAGAAAATTTCCCCCATTCTTCCATAGACATTAATTCATATTTTCTTCTAGTATTTGATTGTTTCATTTTTTTTCACATTAAGATCTCTGATCCATTTGAGGTTTATTTTGAAATACAGTGTCAGGTATAAATCTAATATTATATGTTTTCAAAATGGCTACCAAAATATCCTAATATCATATATTTACCTTTTCAGCATGATAAGATAGTGCTACCCTTCCCATACTCTATGCATTTTGATCTGTACTGAGACTTTCCATTCTGTTCTATCAGGCTTTCTTTTCATGTGAACAACACAGGTCTCAATTATGGAGATTTTCCTTTTTTCACTATGTCCAGTATGTTGTAATATCTAGTCAGACTAGGCTCCCATTTACATTTTTCTTCTTTTTTACAATTTTCCTTGCTTATTTTCCCAAATGAACTTGAACAAAAATGTATCTGGTTCCAAGAAAAAAAATAGCTTATATATTAGCTTGGATACAATTGACATTTATGAAGTTGTTTTGTCCTTTCTAAGACATGTATATCTTTTTAGTTGTCCTGATATAATTCATGTTTTTCAGGATTGGTTTATATTTTCATTATATAGGATTTGCACATTTCTTAATAATTGGGTTGTTATTATAAATAGCTCTTTGATGCTCATTAAAACATAAGCTAGTTATTGTTATATGAAGGCCACATAATTTTATATCTTACTGAATTACTAAATCCTTTTGTTATTTGTACTAGTTAATTGTTGCTTTTGTTTTGTTTTGCTGATATACTCTTCTATCATCATAGCAGCAATTCTCATATTTTTCCTGGCTTAAAATTATTATTGAAGGATAGTGTAGCAAGAATGGTACACAAATTATAAATGTGCCACTTAACGAATTGTCACAAAGTGAACACATCTGACTAATTAATACCCAGGATAAGAAATAGAACATCATGAACACCCACAGGCTTTAATTTTAGTACTTTTAGCAGTTCATTGTTTTAATTTAAATTTCTCTGCATACTAATGAAGCTCAGCACTTTTGCATGTATTTATTGACTATTTGGAAATATTTTTTGAAGTGCATGTTTAAGTTTCTTGATCATTTTTATAATAGTCTGACTGTCTTTTTCTTATACATTTGTAGCAGTTTCCAAACCTATATTGTGTATATGGCTTTGTCAGAAATATACGTTGTAAATATCTTCTTCTGTTCCATGGTTATAATTTCCATGTTTTTTATTAATGTATAACTTACATAGAGTAGTGAAAAATGAGTGTGCAGTCTAATGAATTGATACGTACATAAATGTGTAACCACAATTCAAATGAAAGTATAGAGTTACAAGAAGTTACAAGAAGTCCTTCATGCATATTCTCAAATGGTAACTCCCCGCAAAAGTAACTGTTATTCTGATTTTTACCATCATAGATTACTTTTTGTCTCTTTTTAAACTTTGTATTTGTGTAGCACATATACACTAAACATGCACTGAACATGCACTAAACATTCTTTGTGTTGAGCTTTCAATGTTTGTCAAATTTATCCATGGGTAACTTCATTTTTTCATTGCTGTTATGTGTTCTATTTAATTAATATAACACAACTTAATTCTGCATTATATCGTAGTCGGATTTTAGCTTGTACCCAGTTTAGAGTATTATGAATAAAGCTGCTATGGACATTCTTTACATGTCTGTTGGTGGGCATAATTACTAGACCCTGCTAGACCACAGGGTAAGCTTAAGTTTAAATTTAGTAGCTCATACTAATTTTAAAGAAGTAGCAACAATGTTGAGTCTCACTAGCAATGTATAAGAGAATTCCATTTCTCCTTATCCTTCCCAACACTTAGTATTATCAGTCTTTTCAGTATTTTTCATTCTAGTAGGGAATGTGCCGAATTTGCATTTCTCTTAGGACTAACTATGTTGATCACCTGTCCATATTTTGTTGCCAATTTGGATAACCTCTTTTGTGAAATGTCTGGTGAAATTCTTTTGCCCACTTTTAAAATTGAGCTGAAAGTCTTTTTCTTTGACTTGTTAAACTTCTTTATATATTCTGGGTATGAGCCTTTTATTTTGAAAATAATCTTATTATTATCCAAGACATGTATTTTCACAATCTTAATGTTGTCTTCTGTTCAACAGAATTTTCTAATTTTGAAGAAGTCAAATTTATCTACCATTTCTCTAATGGTTACTGTTTTGCCTGTGCCAAGTCATGAAAATATTTTCTTGATTTCGGCAATTTAAGATTTTTGTCTCTCTTTCTTGATCATTTCTTGTTAGGTGCTTATCAATTTTGTTCATCATTTCAAAGAATCAACTTTTGTCTTTGTTAATTTCTCTACTGTAAGCTTGCTTTCTATTTCATTCATTTATAATAATACTAATATTTTATTTTCTCCATTCTTTAGGTTTAGTTTGCTCATTTCCCCCATTATATTTGAGTTACAAGCTTAATTGATTTTCATAAGTTTTTAAAGATGTGCGTTAAGATCTCTATATATTTCTCTTAAACAGTGATTTAGCTGCTTCCCACACATTTTAAAATGTCAATATTCATTTTTATTTTCAAATGTTATCTAACATCCATTAGGGTTTCTTCTGTGGTCCATGTTGGATTGTCAATTGTGTTGCTTGCTTTATTTCCAAACATTTTGGGGATCTTCCAATTATCTTTCTGCTATTGAGTTCTGGTTTAATTCACTATGGTCAGAGAAATACTCTGGATGGTTTCAGTCCTTTGAAATTAACTTTGTCTGCTTTATGGCCAAGAATATGTTCCATTTTTTCTATGTATTCTTGAAAAAAATGTATATTTTGCCACTGCTGGATGGAATTTCATATATATTCAGTTATCAAGCTGATTTATTACACTGTTAAATTTTCTATATCCTTATTGCATTTTCCATCTCTTTGGTCTATCAGTCATTAAGAGTATGTTCACATTTCCAAATTAAATTGTGGGTTTACTATCCCTTTTAGTTCTGTCAACATTGCTTTTATGTTTTCCTATATGTTATTAGATGAATACATGTTTAGAATCATTATGTATTCTTTATCATTTTAACATTATAAAATATCTCAATCTCTCGTATTACACCTCGCTTCACAATCTGCTTTGTTTGATGTTAATACAGATCTGTTTTATTTATTTTAGTGTTTCCAGGGGAATATCTCTTTTCCATTCTGTTACTTTCAACTTTTCTGTGTCCTTATATTTAACATCTCAACAGAAAGTGCTAGGATTTTACCAGGGTTTCTTATTCCTTTTGGGCCCTAAACTTAAATATTTCTCCCAAGCCCTAAGTCTGTTGAAAACTCAGTTGAATCTTTCTCCTTTTCAGGTATTGTTTATGCTTTTGGAATCTCCAATTTCCTCAAGGGGAAAAATTGCCACATAAACCAGACTTACTTTTCTTTGTTTTTCCTCCTCTCTTAGTTATTGGTTTTACAAGGCTCTTTTGTCTGGCAATTTTATTATACTTTCAATTAAATTTTTTAACATTTTACCTAATTTTTTCAGTGGTTCTCAGGCTTTTAAGAGTCTGAGCAAAATCCAGGCTATTGTTGGAAGTGTGATTTCTTATTGCTGATTATAAAGGGGATGAGTCTAATATGTTGCCATTAAGAATTATGTTTTCTATATGCTTTTCATTAATTTCTCCTCTTAAATTGACTTTTTCTTCTTTTTACTTTCTTTTTGTTTATATTTCTGTTCTCTAACTTCTTTAGAAGCTTAGCTTGTCAAAAACTACCTATAAGATGTTATTTAGCATATCCCACAAAATTTGACCTGTGCATCATTTTTGGTACCATGTAATTTACCTTCTAAATGTTATTTTGATGACTTTTTTGATCCATTGGTTACTTCAAAATTTGTTACGTAATAGTCATCTCTTTGTTATTTTTTTTTTCTAATTTCATTTTATTGTGGACAGAAACAACTATCCGCTTCATTTTAATCCTTTGAAATTTGCTGGGGTTTGTTTGTTTTCACGGCCTGGTACTTGAGCAGATTTTGTAAATGTTTAGAATGTGCTTGTAAAAGAAACTCCTATTCCTCAATTATTGAGTACAATCTTTGATGAAGGCAAATTAAATCTATTTTGTTAATCATGTTGTTCAAATAATCAATAGCCCTACTTTTTTTTGGGGGGGCTATATGGTAGTTTGTACTGTGTCAACTTAGGTGAAGCTGGAGGTGCCTTTTCCAGGAGTCTTTTCCTTATCTGGTGTCAGGTTAGACTTGCACAAGGGGCAGACAGAGGTAAAGCAGCAGTCACTTCCCTCCAAAGGTCTTTGAGGACAGATATAGTAAAGGACGTGCGCAAAGGCATCTAGTGGGCTCTATCCTGCCCTCATTCTTTTCCACGCCACATCCACTCTTCCTGACCAGCAGGGGGCCCCAAGCCCATGTGTGAAGTTGGCTGCAGCATCACCGAGCACTAGCTACACAGAAGTCACACTTCCCCGCAGACTTCTACACCAGCTCTCCTTCCCAGTCTCACTTCAGCACCTGGATGGCACCTCAAGCTCCAATTCGTTTACCCAGCGAGGCGTTTCAGGGAGGCTGAAAGGTGCCTTTTCTCTCACACTCCAAATCTTCCTTCCAGACCAGTACTTTTCAGTTCCTTCCACAACTTCAAAAGGCCTGTTATTTATAACAAACCTCTTATTCCATAATATTCATAGCAGTTTTGCTTTGCTGATTAAACCCTGTTTGATAATGTTTGTTCTACTAAATATTTAGAATATAATGTATTTGCCTTAATTTCTGGCCAGTGTGCACTTTTCTTTTCTTGAATATATTGGCAAAAGTGAACATATTTAATCTTTCTTCTTCTTCTTTGTAGAAACTAAAGGTCTAGGGCGCTTAGGTGGTAAGATCTCAACTACTACACGCCACAGGGTTAGAGCAGTTCTACAAATTTGGAAATCCTGACTCTACACACCTTGTCATACTTCCCTAATGGGCTGGACCGACAAATTAATGTTGAGAGTTATATAAAAATGCTTTAGGTCGGGGAATTTGGCATCTTATGAAATTCTCATCAGTCTTATCCTTCCCCCAAAAGGAACCCTGGAGATTTTAAAAGCTTCTCTCCCAGGACTCTGTTTCTAGAGATCTGTGAGAGGACCTAGAGACACGCTTTTCTAACAAGCAGCCCAGATAATTTTGATGAAGGTGGTTGTGTACTTCTTCTTGGAAAAGCTGTGACTAGAAAAAAAAAGTGGAAACTATTTCAACATACTAGTTTTCATACTAGTTTTGGGCCTTTCTATTCATCCGTATCATGTTCCAAAGTAGAAAAAAAAATAGACAAAACAACAAAAACTACCACTTTCTCCAATTTTTCTGGATCATCCAGCTTCTTAAAGGAATTTTCATCTCTAAATGTGCTAAGCATGTAATTTCCTGAACTAAATGTGCTATACATATATATGTTAACATTTCTAAATGACAACAAAAATGACTTAAAAACTTAAGAGTACTCAAATTAAACAAAAAATTATATTAACATTTTACTGTAAGAATAAATTGAGTTTATGTCAAAATGAAGTTTAAAATTAAGTATTACTTTATTCACTCTGTGTGAATTCGAATCTCTTGAGATTTATGTACGTGTTTCTTACGACAACTTTCCCTGCATACCTGCATATCCTCCTCCCTGGAAAAAAAAAAAAAACACGTGGAAGAAAGAAAGAAAAGAAAAAGGAGCACTTATTTTCTGATTTTCTGGGTTAACACCCAGGCAGATATCTTATGCATAGCAGATGTAGCTACTCAAAGGTTTTGGGGGGATGTATCTCACACATATTAAACCACACTATTCTTTTTAACATTTTCACCAATTTTTACATAATGCTGGAATAAATGACTTAAAAATAGAAAAGTCAAAATTTGTCTAGAAAAAGAATAACACAATAGTTACAGCGATTCATTCAGACTTCTAAGCCTCGCCAATGTTACTCCTTGCAATGCTATTTTCCTTAACAACATTCAATTATGTAACTATTATCAATTTAAAAAATATGAAAGAAGGCCTTTCAAAACAGTAGATTCCCTTTTTGAATGAACAGTACAACTTCCTCACCTTCAACTGGAGTCAATCTACAGAGATCCATGGCTACCCACAACATCTGACACTACAAAGTCAGCTTGGAATCTAAGTTTTACTTTTAACACATATTACTTATCAAGTCGAAATTTCTTTAGCTCTTCTTTCACCCTCATTAGATGGCTTGGGAAAGAGACATGCCTCTTACACTCTCAGCTGCACTGAGCCTCCTCAGAACGCCTCTATCTCCCATGGACACAGGATTCATAAGGCAAGAACTCTCTTTTCTCCCTCCTCCTCCTCTTCCACCTCTTTCTCCTCCTCTACCCCTTCCTTTTTTCCTTTTCCCTTGTCCTCCTTTTCTTTTCCACTTTGATAACTTGCTTAATGGCTTGGTTAAAAGAAGAACATTAAAGCCAAGAGTTGTCATTATATGCCACAAAAATAAGACAGCATTCCATTTAACTAAGAAACTCCCTTTTTGATGGATTCCTCTGAAATAAATGTTTTCAAGTGGATTCAGCTTCTCATGTGCAAAGAAAAATTGATGAAGGCAAGGATGAGAAAGGACGTTTGAAAAGAATTAAGTATTGTTTTGGCTTTGGCACTTAAAATTTTATTTTACATAAAATCTCAAATGTTCCCTGGAACATTTCTGGGGGAAAAAAAAAACAACTGTGGGTTTGATTGGAGAATAAAATCACCTGCCATGCTGGTCAATAGCAACTTCTGTTTGGTATCCAGGTGCCCTTAATTCAGACCTCACATAACAACCAATGGGTTTAATTAGATGAGAGAAATATAACTGAATTGGTTTGGCCTCTGATTTTGGTTAGCAAGCTTTCATGAAAGTGAGGGATACTTGTATTTCGTTTTACAATCTGTAAAACGAAGAGAAACTTCTTGGTAGGAAATTTAAAGGTGAATGTAAAATATCTATCAATAACATTTTAAAAAGAAAGTATCTATAAATCATAGGAATTATTTACTTATCTTAATTTCCTTCCTTGCTAGTTGTTCCATCAACTCTAGAAACCCAACACTTGGGTTGGTTTATTTTAAAACTGCAGTGTACAGATAACTTTGTGAGTTAAATTTGTCTTTATTCATTTTACAATCTAGCTCTATAGACACTTTTAAGTCCTAAAAATTAAAGTTTATATCCAAGAAACTAATTTCCATGCTCTTTCCTATTTTTATTAGAACCCAGGAAGGAAGCAATATGAGCTGCGTGCAATGCACAATATTGTACTGACACAGAGTTTGACTTGACAAACCAAATATACTGCATCTCTGGCTTATTTCATGGTCACCCTGAAGGGTTTTCTCAGGAAGGAAATGAAATCCACATATGAAATTATCTTTCACTAATGGGAAAATTTCTAATTACCCAAAAATGTTCGTAAAGTCTACCTAGTAGATGACAAATCAGTACTACCTACACTGGGGTAACTGTCCTACAGTTTTATAAAATCCATAATCCCCAGTTCTAAATGCTTATTATTGGTCAGTAGTTTAATACCATCTGTCATATATTAAATGCTGGAAATGCCATAAAAAATTATTAGTATTATATAATGAAACACTATTTTAAAAAATATTGTGATAAAGTTTATTCTTATGAATGTGGTTAAAAAACACTACACTTTTGGAAGTGAATTGTAATTTCAAACTAGAGATTCAAATATTATATAATTTGACTGTATCTCTCACTCTAGAAGTAATGTGTGTGTGTGTGTATAAGCAATATTTTTTTAAAGTAAAAGAATAAGAATTGTACCATACCACAGGCCTAGATTTGAGAGGAATAATTCAACAAACATATTTTTTTCACTTAGCTGTCAAGTCCATCACCTCATTCTTACTTGGTTGATCCTCTTTTGGTATTAAACTCTGTGGTTGTTACACCGACAGTTTCTCTAACATAAGCTTCTGTTTGAGATGTTATATCACATCGAATTAGCAACCAACAATATGACTTCTCGTGTGTCAAAGGCATAGGAACAAGGCACTCAGCATCGTACAAGGTGATACATCAATAGAAAAGGTTTGTAAACTTGTTAAAAGATTTGAGATTGTTTTAAAGTAAAGAGATCACATTTCATAAATAACTTGTAACTAACTTATACAAATAGCTAGTGCTCAAAAAGTTTCATGATGCAAAATAGGCATTCCAGAAGAAAACTGATTTTTAAAAAATAATTCAACAATTTTCTAGATTAAGGTAAATAAATTAATATACATTGTCTTGAATTCTTTAACTATTAAGAAAACACATTTACTTCTCTACAATATCTTTATTTGAAGACCTGAAACAATCTAACACCTTTCTAATGGTGTTTTCCAGGTAAGACAATCCACAGTCTTGAAACTACTGTGACTGAAATGTTATCTTTAAGAATAGAATTGTTGTTTTTCTGTTGAAACTCAAAAGTTCAGTCTCTTGAAAAAATGAATTCTGCATTTATCAGGAAGGACTGAGATTCTGATGGAAGTTTAACTTATTCAGGACAATTTCAGGAACAAACCCCCACTATCATATGTGAGTTCTTGAATATGTGAGTTTTCTTACATCATCTGATTTTGGTTTTTATTTGCACATTTTAAAATGGCAGGTTATACATATCTGGCAGCCTCTTTGCTCCTTTTCTTTTCGTCCCAACATTTTTCTTGATGGGAAGGAGATATAAAACAACCCTATAGAAGACCGTAACAATATGTAGATGCACTGGAAAGTGATGGGACAGCCCAAGTCCAGCGTTTCATTCTGAACTGTGACATTCCATGATTTCCCAATATTCTGATTCTAAATGTACTTTCAACAATCATTTACAGGACTTCAGAAAATGGTATCTGCAAAGGGCCCAGCCAATGAAACAGAGAAGTGGTACTCTTCCAACATCACAGAGTTGGCCTCTATAAAAGTGTATAAAACGTTGAGTTTAAAAAAAGAAAGAAAGAAAGAAAGCGTAAAACTGACATATGGCTTCTGGCCTCTGGCCTGGAACCCAGGGGAAAAAGTGAAGTGATACATACAACCAGCTGCTAGCTGGTTATGCTGATTAGGTTGTTGATCCAGCCAGATTTACTTTGCTTTCCTCAATCATGAAATGCTTGGAAAAGTCTTTGGAATTAAGTCCCAAGTTCTCTTTTAATTTTTTGAGCTCAAAGTCATGGAGAATCTTGACAGTCATTAACTTTTCTCGCTTGATTCTCTCCACAACATCTTTTGGAACATCAGGTATCATCCAGGCCAACAGAAATTTAACTAAAAACACAACGTGCTAGAGGAAATATAAAGGAGAATTAGACATTGTTAGAACTGTTGAGTGTTCAGCTGGAAGTCCTTACAAATCATTTATTTCACTCATGCAATCAACTGTGCCTGAAACATGAAGTACAAGGGCAAGCAAGAAGACATGGTCTCTGTTCTAGAACTTTCAGACAAAGACCCAAATTAAACAAACATTTACTTAAATAGGCAATTAGTGAGATTCAAGTTGAACATGATTACCCTCATGATACCCCCTATCTGTGCGCCCTCCTGAAAACCTGACAAAATATTTGTAAGGGAATTAGACTCAAAAGAGTGAAGAAAGTTGGCACTGAAACTTGCAATTGGGGACATGGTGATTGATAGTGGAAACCAAAAAGACAAAAGCCAGTTTTGTTTTAGATCCTCAGAAAAGTTCAGGAAAGAAGGTACTAAGGACTTTTGGAGGCGTTACTGTGGGGTAGAGTTGAAAACAAGGGGATTAGTTAAAAATTTGTGTAAGGACCACTTGAATTTCCAGAGCCTTTCTCCTATCTGTATCTAGGTACTACCTCTCTGCATATCCCACCCTGAAGCAGCTGAAGAGTTCATTTTCTGCAGAAATTATACTAGAAAGCTGTAAACTCAGTGGGGTCATACATAGCTGAGGATGAGGATGTGGAACTATATTAAAAACAAAATCATGAAAAAGTAAAGTTCAGCATACCAAATTGTGAAATCCTTAAGTACCCTCTGCCTTGCTCAGTTCTCAGAACATAGGCAGCCATAAAATATCTCAATAGATGGGAGGTTGGAGGATTTTTCTCTGGGGAAGATTAACTAGTCTGTGAAAGCAAAACTACAGATACCAAAGTTTTACAGGTCTCCAATGAAAAGGTTGGCTCACTACCTCATCATGCTACAGTGAAACCCACCAAGTAATATCTCTCCTGCACGCACCCAAAGATTATAATCAGCTTTTCACTGCCTCACTCTTAAACGTGAGCAGAACCAACAAATATGGAGGAAAGTCTCTAACATGAAAGAAAAACAATGAAGTAAACAGGAACTAAGAGAAAACAGAGATAATGAAGGCAGCAAAAAAAAAAAAAAAGTAGAATAAAAACAAAGATACTAACCCATCTCTTCATAGGAGAGAAAATACATGATAATTAGAATTCCAAAACAGGAAGTATAATATCTGAATATGAGAAGTTCCAGAAAGATAGAAGGAAAAGTTTATCAAATAAATAATACAAGCAAAATTTCTCAATCTGAAGAGTATGTTTTAAGATCCAAGGGACTCAGTGAGAGTGCAAAACAATGAATATTGTCCAATAGCAAGGAACTGTCTTTTAAAGTTTCATAGAAATGGAGCTAGTGAGAGAATCCTATAAGCTTATTATTTCTAAAAATATATTGTAAACAAAGACTGGGTCATCAGAATAGTACCGTTTTACAACACTGGAAGCGGAAAGAAAATGGAGAAATGTCTTCAAAATTTCAGGAAAACCTAAATAAAGTTAATTAAAAAAATTTCGAGGGAAAAACTTTCAATCTTAAATTTTATTCCAAATAATCATGTGTAAGGAAAGAAAATAAATTTTCAATAATCAAGTTCTCAAAAATTGACTGCCCATAATTTTCCTCAGAAAATTACTAGAAGATGTGCTTCACCAAAATAAGCTATTAAGCCAAGAATAAGAGGTACACAGATTGCAGAAAATAATAGCACTCGACAGAAGAGAGGTGAAGACCCAGGATGATGTTAGGTTAGAGCCTGGAATGATTATAAAAAATTGATAAGAATAATAAATAAAAACAAAAATTTAAACAAAGGAATTCCTGATGCAATTTAGTGGACTAAAAAGGGAACTAAGGTTCTGATGGAATAAAAGAGTGATAATTCATAAAGAACAAGAGACAGAGAGAGAGAAAGAGAGAGAAACAAAGAGGAAAAACAATATAATAAGGGAAATATATGAAGAGTATGATACATGAAACAGATATGACTAATATTTATAAAGCCATAATTTATAAACCCTATTGTACTTACCTACAATCTCTTACTCAAAGCTCTGATGGACAGAAATATTTCAGAATTGAGATAATTAAATATTAAAAATATGTAATTTAGTATATAAACCATATATCAGCAGGGTCTGAAGCGGCACTTTGTATTAAACACTTAAATATTTCTGCAGTAAAATAAATGGTCACTCTACAAATAGCCTTTTGTTTTGTTTTGTGAGAGTCTCACTCTGTTGCTCAGGCTAGAGCGCATGGCATCAGCTTAGATCACAGCAACCTCACATTCCTGGGCTCAAGCAATCCTCCTGTCTCAGCCTCCCCAGTAGCTGGGACTACAGTTGGGCACCACTATGCCCGGCTTATTTTTTCTATTTTTAGTAGAGACAGGGTCTCACTCTTGCTCAGGCTGGTTTTGAACTCTGGAGTTCAAGCCATCCTCCTGCCTCGGCTTCCCAGACTGCTAGGATTACAGGCGTGAGCCACCACACCCGTCCTACAAATAGCCTTAAATCATACCAGATTGGGTATTGCTGCTAATTAAGTTGCCAAAATACTTTGTATTTTCTGAGGTTTGGGATTTCAGAATAAGAAATTATGGACCTGTATAAACAAAAAATTATACTGTCATTATATTGAGAGGTAGGAGAAAGATAAAGTCTCAGTGTGTGTATGTGCACAGGTGTGTGTGTGTGTGTGTGTCTGTGTATGTGGTGTGACATGTGTGAGATGTGCCATAACAGGAAGTCAGTGATTAACATCTAAAACTAAAAAGGCATAGCTGCAAAATTATGTTGTTTTGCTATACAGAGCTAACTATTAGAAGAATGAGTTTAAAAAGTTGAAATGTTTGGCTTTGGAGATTAGGATTTGAGAATAGGGAGGAATATTACATAGGACTGCTCTCAGATTTAGCCATGTAGAGAACTATTTGATTACATGCATAATCTTGGTAAAAATAAAAATAAATTAAACAGAAACTGATTAGAATTGCATGTGCTTGGGTTAGAACTGTTAATTATTGGAATTTACTGCAGGTCGAAAAGGTGCCTTATTTTTATTTCTCTCTCCCTTATTGGCCTTCCTAATTTATGATTTGTAGCAGTCAATTTGAAACTTAGTCAAATACCCACCCTCCTCTGTTCTTGCATGCCTTATCTCCATAATTATATGGGGGACTTCACAAGAGGGGAAGCAAAATATAGTAGACACAGCATAGGCTGGGGAATGAGACATATCTGGCATTGAAACCCAGCTGTAATATTAGCTGATTAACCTTAATCCAACTACTGATTTTTGCAGAATATAGGGTTCCTTTTTCAAAGGTAAGTAATAAAGTCTAACTTATAAGGTGGTTATGACTTAACTTCTGGAAGTAGAACATAATCGACATTCTGTAAAATCAGTGAGTGGGTTCTTTACCCTTTCTTGACCTCAAGGGAAGAGACCATATTTTTCCTTTCCTTTTCTGTCACTACGGTATCTTCAACAATAGTCCCTGAATAACAGATAACCCACTGTACTGTGAACATACCTAAGATGTTTTTTATGACAACAAATATTTCCTTCAAAACAATTCATTGAGATAATGCTAACTTTGTGATGAGCAGATAGCTTTAGAAATACCTGCCTACAGGGAGAAGAGAGTAACTCGCATGAAAGTTAAGAGGAGCTTACTTCTATAACTATGATGAAGGTCATCTTAGCAGCGAGGACATGCCAGAATTGCATATTATGAAAATATTTCTTCTCATGATCAGGAGGATATCTGTAATCTCTGTACCTGAAAAATGAAAGTAAATGCAAAAATATTAGCTATAGCTTCAACTAGAGAGATCTAACATAAATTCTTATTATTTCTCTTAAGAGACCCTTCTAGTTGACCACAAAAGGTAGGTCATAGGAAGGTAACTGATACTATGAACAATTTATCTTTCTTTCTTACATAAAATTACAGCCATCTGCTACTTGTGTGCATACACTAATAGATATAATAGAAAACACACAAGTGAAACTTCTCTCCTGCCAAGAAAAACTTCTCAAAAGAGTTACCACTATTTGCTGTCTACATTTCCTCTTTTCCTACTTCTTAACATACTTCGTTCTATCCCTGGCTCCACCAAACCAATTGTCTCCTGTCATTAAATTGAAGGAATATTTTAATTCTCATCAATTTTTGATATTTCAAGAATGGGACTTAATATTTCTGATCACTTCTATTTTCTTTTCTTTTTTTATTGCTTGAACTTTTATTTATTTATTAACTTTATTTCAGCACATTACAGGAGTACAAATATTTAGGTTACATATATTGCCTTTGCCCTACCCGAGTCAGAACTTCAAGTGTGTCCAGACCCCAGACCCCACTCATTAGGTATGAACATACCCATCCCCTCCACCCATGTCCCACCTGCCCGACTCCTGATATGTTACTACTATATGTGCACGTAAGTGTTGATCAGTAAATTTCTTGAAACTCTATTTTCTCTTGGCTGCTCTGACACTGTGTTACTTTGCTTTTCTTACAACCTTTCCGGAGTTTTCTTAGTGCTCAACTTTGTAAGCTCATTCTATTCTACAAAGTCACTGCATATTGATGCTCTTCAACAATTTAGCCCAACTTGGAAATGATGACAGTGGCCATGCTCTTAAATAGTAGGCTATGATTCTCTATAATCAAATACGGAATATAACAATGTTTCATCTGCCTTGCAACATTTTGCTCTTTCTTTGTTGGAATCCCAAATTAAGCAGTTGATTTAAGTTAAGGGGCCTTTGTGTGTGTGTGTGTATCTTTAAATAGTGTAGCAAAAAGATCCTCATAGTACATTTGACATTTTACTTTTCCAAATAAGAATCATATGATGTGTTAATTCTAGAATTGATGTACTTTATTTAGCCAGGATTTTCGTTGCCTCAAGTAAATCCTTTACATTGTAAGATGTGAAGGAAATGGATAACTTAATTAAAACCTTAACAAACAAAAGGAAACCTGCAAGTGGTGAAGTCTCGGTTTTCCCAAGGTACAGTAGTATTTGGAAAATCAGCTATCAGGAATACTGACAAGCTGTTATTCACATATCCTTTCATAGGCTGCATGGCATCTGTTGAGTAGGCATAGTAGTAAACTAAACGAGGAATGATGTCCGATGTAAATGCAACAATAAAAGCCTGAAGAACAAAGCAAAATGAAGATCGTGAGCTGCCAATCTAGTTTTAAACATGTCTGATTTGTGTATCTCTCAGTCTCATAAACCAGATAATGCAAAATGATTAAAATACTATCACAAATCACATTAATATGCAAGTCTTTGGCTTAAAACATGAAATGGATCATTCACAGTATGTGATTAGTATTCCTAGATTTCATAGCTACAAAGTGGCTAAGTAGATAATTGGATCTAAACGTACCTGTCTCCAGGAACCACACTCTTTCTACCATGTCTTGCTAGTTCTCACTTTCTTATTGCTTCACAGCACAGTTCTACTATTCTCAATCACATTCACCTGCCTGGGCCAACGCCATAAGCTAGGACTGTGTGTGTGTGTGTGTGTGTGTGTGAGAGACAGAGAGAGAAGGAGGTTGATGGGGTGGAAATGGTGAGACAGAAGACCATGTGTTTGTAAATTTCTCACAGTTCACTGTAGCTAATTTCAGGATTTGATTCCATAGGAATGGTATTTTCACATCCTTTCCTAATCTCTGGAATAGTATAAAGATGTCTCTTTTAGGTTACTTAATTCAATTAAAAACCATCTGGCTCTGGAACTTACGGTTTTAATGGTACATTTTAAAAAGCATTCCATTACCTCTATGGCTAAAGGTCTATTTAGGTATCACTTATTAAATAAATTTTGCAATTTTTATTTTTTAAAAAAGTAGTCATTTCAAAGAAATTTTAAAATTTATTGGAATAAATGGGTACATAGAAGTCTCAGAGTTTCACTTGTTCTATTTGTCTTTTCCACAAACCAACTCTTGATTTACTTAGCAATTATATTGCTTTGTATTTGTTTTCTAATCTGATTATTTCTGATTATATCTTTATTCTTTTTTACTACTTTCTATTGATGTACTTTAAATTTTCATTAGTGTCTTAAGTTACATGCTTAGCTCATGTTTTCCAGTATTCCTTTATTAAAAAAAATAATAAAAGCGTTTATGTCTATGGACTTTTCTGTAACAGTGGTTTTAGCTCATTTCTATAGGTTTGCATTTAAGTTAAGCTCTTTCTATAATTTCAATTGTTTCCTCTTACATGAATCTTACTTAGAAGGTTAAGGTTAAGTGGTTGGATTTTCTTTTTTGATACTTATTACCAACTTCAATTTTTAAAGTATTATTGTAGGTGAATATGCACTGAAAATTTTCTACTTTTGGTAATTTAGTTTTATCATTTTTAAATAAGTGCTCTATGAACCTAACAGGAAAATGTTGTATACTCTATGTTTGTAGTATACAAATTCAAGTATAATTCATCTTTAATTGGATTAATATTATTCAAATTCTTTACGCCATCACTTATTTTCTGTCTACTTTGTCACATGCTATGAAACCGTGTCATGATATTTAATGATAGTAATTCTAAAATTTTTTTCTTTAATTTCTAATAGTTTGCATGTCATAGGTTTTTCTGTATTGGTTAGTGCATAAAAGTTCAGGAATGTTTTATCTTTATGGAATGCCACTATGATTAAATCAATGTAAATAAAGATTGGGTTCAGCATCATCCACATTTTCCCATCCCCAAATAATAAAATACAAAGTCACCCTACTGAAATAGGTCTACTTACATTAGTTGCAACCGAAAGTACAGCCATTCCATAAAGAATGTCTTGCCAAACACCTATGCTATGAGCTTTAGAAGCTACAGTTCTCCTGTACTGAGTAGTAAGTTTCCAGGCATCCACTCGAATCTCTACTATATTATTTATGAGAGCAAGAAGAGGAGCCAAGGGAAAAGAGGCCACAAATAGTGTAACAAATCCAAATTGAATAACTGCGGAGAAAAAAAAAAAGTATGAACGCGTGAAAGGGAAAGAGGGGAACACCCTGCCCAACTTTGCCACTTTCTTTGTCTTGGAGGGGTCCACGTTGGTAAAACAATCCAGACCCCTTTCTACGGTCCACTTCCTCACTTAGGGACTTATCTGCTTGCTCGAATGAGGAGAATCTAGGCATGCATAGCTGACACCCTTCCTTGTTCTTCCTCTTCAGCTATATTTGTCTAAAGAAAGAATCTATTCTTCTGTGTCTTTTCTTAAGGGCTAAGTTTAGTTTTATGCTGGTCTAGTCTTTACATGTGTATTGCCATATTAGTGGGGTAAACAAGTTTTTCTCTATTGCTAATCTATGTACTTTTTATGATCAAGGATGATGATGAATTTGTTTATATGATTCCAGTATCCAGCAGGTGTGTATGTATGTGTGTTTATACATATAATTTGTATATGGGCAAAAACATATATATTTTCTGGAATAAAATATCTGTTAAGGTCCTGATCCTCAATACTATCTTGACATATTTTAAAATAAATTTTACTTTCTCCTTATTAAGATTTAACAGGGGACTACAGCTGGGTAAGCTGGTTTCTCTCCTCATTTTTGTCCCTTTGTTTCCAACAATGAATTCTTGGAGTAAAAGAATCCATGCAAATAACAGTTTGGGCTTCCCGTGAGTGAAGAAAAAAACAATAAGAGATATGTGCATGGCTTTCCATTAAAGGGGGAAAGAATGAATATTCCATTAGCCCTCTATTTTTAAATCAATCTCAAATGTTTCTGGATTTTAGCTTTCTCATAAGACTAAATCAGTCTTGTTATCAAGTGAACAAATACATACTGACTCCCTCCTTTCCTGCTTTCTCTACTAAACCAAAAGACAGAAAATGAATAGGAAGTATTATGTAGAAGCAGCATGAATTTTTTAAGTTTGAATCTCTAATCTCTACCTAAAATCTTTGTGGCCTATGGAAATTTTAATTAAACTAAATTTTATTAAAGTTTCAGAACCCTCAAAAATAAAATATGTCGAATAATGAATACTCTGCAGAATTGTTTTAAAATTAAATATAATGTACGTAAAGTTTCCAGAATAAATTAACTTAGTTGTGTCTCAATGTATTAACAGTAGTTAATGTTGTTAGGAAACTTTGATTTCATCTTTTATTAGGTTATTAAGTATGGAATGTCCAATTTCCTTAAGTTCTAAGTTTGACAGTTGATATCTCTGACATTTCACTTTGACATTTATTTTTTTTGTTATTGTGAAGGTACATCCTTATTATTTCAAATCACGTTTTGGCTTGTGATTATCTTTCAAATTTTTTTAGAGCAATTTTTGTGAAACCATGGATAAGTCAAAAATTCATGTTATTTTTGAATATGAGTTTTGTTGTGGAATCAATACAGTGCAGACAGCTGAAAATATCAATAAAGTGTTTGGGAAGGATGTGGCTTATGAATGCTCAGTATGTTGAGGGTTTAAGAAGTTCCATTCTGGTGATTTTAATCTTGAAAATGAGCCACGTGGGTGACCTGAGACCAAGGTGGATAATGATGAACTGAAAGCTATAGTGGAAGCAAATCCATCTCAACCTATGTGTGAATTAGCAGCAAGGTTTGACATTACTATTCCAACAATATTTGACCATTTAAAACACATGGGCAAGGTAGAGAAGCTGGGTGGATGGGTACCGCATGAATTAAACAAGCATCAGAAGAGAAATCGTCTGGAAGCTTGCCTTTCTTTGCTGTCACAACATAAAGGTGAACCATTTCTACACTCTATTGTTATGTGTGATGAAAAATGGATTTTTTTGACAATCACAAGCAATAAGCACAATGGCTTGATAAAGATGAAGTGCTGAAACAGAGTCCAAAACTGAATATTCATCAAAAAAAGCTAATGGTGTCTGTTGGTAGTCCAGCGCTGGTATTATCCACTACAGCTTCATGAAACCTTGTCAATCGATTACAGCAGATGTCTACCACAACCAGTTGGATGAAATTATGAGGATGCTTTAGATTAAGCAGCCGAGATTGGTCAATAGAGGCAGGCCAATCCTCTTGCAAGACGACATGTCCCAAAAAACAACACTGCTCAAACTATAGCAGACTTGGGAACTCTCTGTCAGTTGGTGCAGTTGGTGCAAGAGCCATCCGTATTCACCAGATCTTGAACCAACTGACTACCACTTCTTCCAGGCTTTGGAACACTTCTTGCAAGGAAAAATACTCAATTCTCAACAAGCTGTGGAAAACGCCTTTCAGGATTTCATTGCCACTACCTCTCCAGGCTTCTTCGCTGTTGGCATAAGCAAGCTACCACTGAGATGGCAAAACTGTGTTGATAGTTTAGGTGCATACTTTGATTAATTGTACTGCTTCTTGCTTGAGATATAATTAACTAAACTTTTGATTCAAAATCAGACATTTCATATTTAAGTACCTAGTAATTTTGGTAGTAATCTCTGATGCATGCAGGTACAAATTCATTTGCAACTTACACAAATAAAAATTATAGCCTTATCACCCCAAAACAAGGACTAATTTTACAACCAAAGCTGTATAAATTAGACTTCTATTTGTCCTAAATTTACCTATTTCAATCAATGTATCACATGTATGTATTACACTGGTGAATCACTAACAGTTTCAGGTCATCTCATTTATTCCACCATGGTGTTAACAGTCTTGAGAGTAAGTTTAGAAAATTGACTTCCTTAATTCCACCAGAGAAACAGAGAAAATCGCTTGAGAGTAAACACTGCGCAGACTATATACGCAGTTCCTAGCATTATCTCTCCTAAAATTTGTTCTCAAAGTTTCTTCTCTATTCAATCCTTGAAATATCTTAGGCATTTCCTGTGCTTAGCTTGGGTTTTCCTTATATAATGGCTTTTAGCTTTCTTATTTTCAGCCTGACATAAAAACATACACTAAATGCATGTCAGACTCTGAAAACGTTTTCCAGCTTATTCTCTCTCTGAGCTGTCGCTGAGGCAAACAAAAGGAGAAATAGTCATTAAAGCTAATTTGAGACAGGTGTTAAAAAGTGATTCTTGCTTGATTTCCTTCAACAATATTAACATTCTTTTGATAGGACAATAGCTCTAAGGTGTTTTGAAACTAAACTTTATTCTGCATTCTATTTGCTGGGACAGGGAAATAATGAACCAATCTTCTCCATATGCATCCATCCATGTTTTTATTGACCGTCCAATGATTTATTGAACACCTACTATGTGCATGGAGAAAGAAATATCAAGAGCTAAAAAAACCCCTCTTTTTATTCAGGCTGACTCTATGTTTCAGAACAGTGGCTGAAAATTACCTGTTTCTAAGTATTCATAGAATAGCCCAAGGGGTCCAAAACGTTCAAGGTCATGATCCTGCTCCCATCGACTGTATAGTTTCTCAGAGTTGGTCCGAGCTTTTCGGCGTCTCCACCAATTCAAAACCAACCTGTTGGAAGTGATAAAAATAAATACATGAAACAGAGCTAGAAAGAAAAAGGTCAGAGAATCAATCAGAGTATTAAATCCAGAAATTGGCAGAAAGAGAGGTTAAATAACTGAAGATCACAGAGCATGGAGAAATAAGACTCCAGCTAAACTCCAAATCAAACTCTAGTGCTCTTTTCACAACACGTGGAAGTGGAAGTGAAGAGTTCTCTATTAGGGTGATTAAGAAAATAAGACAACCCTGAGTCTGTTCATAGAAATATACTATTTTACATTCACTCAGAGATAGTTCAGTTAAAGAGCAAGTAGAGGTCAGGGTCACTACTAGGACTACTTACTAACTTTTATACTGTCTTGATGCTCAGAAGGAAACTCAAGGAAATGGGGGAATTGATTATAATAGGAAATATATGAAAAAGAAAATGCAGATACTTATCTAACATGTGAAAATAAATGCATTAACAATGAATAAGTATTTACTAGCTAAATGTCATATTATACAAAAATATATCATAATGTTAGATTACTTTGAAGAATAAGTTTTTTAAAATTAGCAAATCAATGAATGCAATAGATCAAATTGACAGATTTAAGGAGAAAAATATAAAATCATCTCAATTGATGGAGAAAAATGTATTTCATATATTTCAAGCACCTATTAAAACCTACTTATGACAGAAGAGTAAATATAAGAAAATTATCTAGTAAAATCCTGGGGCAAACATCATTCTTAAAAGGGAAAAGTCAAAAGCATTCCCTTTAGAATCAGAACAAAATAAGAATTTGCATGATCACATTCAAGACTCTACTGTACATCATAGCCAATACAATTAGATGAAAAAAGGCAAAAGAATTAGAAGTAAAGGAGAAATACATGATTATTAACAGTGACATGATTGTGTAGAAAACCCAAGTGACATTAGACAAAACTTATGAGAAATAACAATAGGGTTTATCAACATATTTCATTTCTATATATCCACAACACACAAGTAGAAAACATAATTTTTTAAAAGATGTCATTTACAATAGCAACTGAAAAGTGCCTAGAAATGGATTTGACAAAATATTTATAAGACCTAATATAGAAGTTTAAAATCTTTATTTGAAGTTGATGAAGTCCAAAATAAATGTTCCTGAATAGAAGATTTGATATTATAAAAAGTGATAATTGTTTATATTGAAATAATTAAAATGCAATTTTAATCAAAAAGCCAAAGCAGGCTGGGTGCAGTGGCTCATGTCTGTAATCCTAGCACTTTGGGAGGCTGAGGTGGGAGGACTGCTTGAAGCCAGGAATTTGAGACTGGCCTGAGCAAGAGTGAGAGCTTGTCTCCAAAAAAATAGAAAAAT
>NW_012144744.1:1804304-1814054 GCF_000956105.1 Propithecus coquereli | reverse complement strand
ATAAATAAAAACCAGTAACCAGAAGTTATAAAGTATTTGTACAAATCAATTTGAAAAAGATAAACAGCCAAGTAGGAAAATGGTTAAACAACATGAACAAGCATTTCATTGAAAAGGAAACACATATGGCCAAAACATTCTCATTCATGTTACTTGAAGTCCTTCTATTCTTTTGATATATGCATTTATTCCTATAAATTTCACCCTTAGTACTGATTTTGCTGTATCCCATGGATTTTGGCATGTTACATTTCCATTTTCATTTCTTTCAAAGAATTCTTTCATTTCCTTCTTCATTTCTTCATTGACCCATTGGTCGTTAAGGAGCATGTTGTTTAATTTCCATGTGTTTGTGTATTTTCCAAGTTTCCTTTTGTTACTGATTTCTAGTTTTATCCACTGTGGTAGAAGAAAATAATTGATACAATTTCTATTTTTTTTAATTTGTACAGACTTGTTTTGTGGGCTAAGATGTGGTATATTCTGAAAAATGTTCCATGTGCTGATGAAAAGAATGTGTATTCTGCAGCAGTTGAGTGAAATGTTCTGTAAATGTCAGTTGGGACTATTACATCTAACTGTACTGTTTCTCCACTGATTTTCTGCGTGGATGATTGTCCATTACTGAGAATGGGGTATTAAAGTCCTCTACTATTATCACATTGCAGTCTACCTTACTCTTTAGGTCTATTGTTTGCTTTATACATTTGGGAGCTCTGGTGTTGGGTGTATAGCTATTTATAATTGTCATATCCTTGTGCTGAATTGACTCCTTTATCATTATATAGTAACATTCCTTGTCTTTTTAAAAGTTTTTGATTTGTAGTCTATTTTATCTGATAAGAGTATAATTACTCCTGCTCTTTTTTGGGTTCCATTTACATGGAATATCTTTTCCCACCTTCCCTTTCAGTCTAAGAGTGTCTATAGGTGAACTGGGTTTCTTGAAGGCAGTCTATAGTTGGGTCTTGTTTCTTTATCAATTCAACCACTCTGTGCCTTTTAATTGGAGAATTGAGAACATTTACATTCAGTGGTGTTACTGATTGTTTTTTGGTTTTACTGAGACTTCTCTTTTCCTTTTTTATTTTCTTCCTTTGTAGTTAAGTGAATATCTCTGGTGGTATGTTTTAATTTGTTGCTTTTCATTTTTAGTGAATCTAACATAGGTTTCTGCATTATGATTATCATGATGCTTACAAAAACATTTTAGAGATATAAAAAGTTATTTTAAAGAGACTGCAACTTATATTAGAACACAAATAAAAGAACAGAAACAAACCTAAAAAAAAATTCTACACTTTAAACCCCCCACCATCTTGACTCTTGGTTGTCTCAATTTACATATTTTAAAATTACCTATTTCTTAACAGGTTGCAGTAGCTATTATTTTTTTTTGATAGATTTGTGTTTTGGACTTTGTACTAGAGTTATGGGTAGACCGCACATCACAAACACAGTAATCAAGTATTCTGGGTTTGTCCATGTACTTACTGGATTTTATACCTTGAAAAGTTCTCCTTTGTACGTTACTGTTTTTTTCTTTCATAGTTAAGAACTTCCTTTAGCATTTCTTACAAGATGGGTGTGGTGGTGATGAATTTTCTCAGCTTTTATCTGTGAAAGACTTTATCTCTCCTTCAAATTTGGATGACAATTTTGCAGGATACAATATTCTTGGGTTGCAGGTTGTTTCTCTGAGTACTTTGAAAATGTAATTCCACTCCCTCCTGGCCTGTAAGGTTTCTGTTGAGAAGTCCCTTGCCAGATGAATTGGGGCTCCTTTATATTTGCTTCTTGTCTCTCGCTGCTTTTAGGATCTTCTCTTCATCCTTGACCTTTGTCCTTTTTGGGAGGTCTTGGTTCCTAGCTTGCTGTTGTTTCTTGTGGGTATATGGTCTATGTCTTTGCACTGAAGGATAAGTGATTTATTCCAGTTTTCTCTTCCCAGCTTGTTTTGTTTTTTATTGAATATATCTACTTTAATGAAGCTACTAGGTTGCTGCCTCCTTTTTGGCTCTAGGTGGCGCCTTAAACCCAGATTCACCTCAGTTCTAGTAAATGGTCAGAACACTGTCCCAAATTGGGGGTGTCCCATATTGGGGATATTCCAAAGGGATTACCTCAGAATTGTAAGATAACCAGGCAGTGGCTAACGGTTCATGCCTATGGCACCTGGGGAACATATCTCCTATAGCCACTCTCATTTGACATCTCCTTTTGCAGAGATATCCAGAGCAGGGTTTCCAGGTTGGGGATGGTAGTCCCACTTCTTCCTTTTGTCTCTGCCTGTCTTCCAATATATTTCTCCCTTCAGGCAGTATTAAGTCACTATGCTACCTTAGGAAAAGGACAGGTCTTCTGCCAAGGAGCCCAAGAAGGTGGGAAAGCTGGTTGACCACGTCAATTTCACTTTTTTCCAGTGTAGGAACCATGAGTTAAGGGGAAATTTTCTGCATGCTTAGTGCCTGGAAGAACGGCGGGAGGGGCATCACAGACGTCAAAGTCCAGTTCTTCCACCATCTGCTTGGAGTTTTTCCACTTCTCAGTGGCCCTAGGAACTGTTTCATCCTCACACTTGAGCTCTGAGTTGTTGCTGATAAAGATCTTGGTTCTGTGTATTTGTTTGTGTGTGTGTGTTGGGGCGGGGTGGGGGGAATGAAGCCAGCTTGCCTCTGCCACCATTTTGGAACCAGAAGCCCTTGGAGTTGATTTTAATAGCCTGATACTTTTTTTTTTTTTTTTTTAGACAGAGTCTCGCTTTGTTGCCCTGGCTAGAGTGAGTGCCGTGGCATCAGCCTAGCTCACAGCAACCTCAAACTCCTGGGCTCAAGCAATCCTTCTGCCTCAGCCTCCCGTAGCCTGATACTTTTAAATGACATTATCACCTCCCTTATGTTGTTAGTATTGTCAACATAATTTTTTATGGGCTTTCCCAGAATCTTCTGGCTAGAATCACCAGCTAGAGTAAGTTCACTTTCTACTAAGTGATTTTGTTAACAGCCTTTGCAGCATTAAATATAATCAAATGTTTTGGAATTTGGGTTTATAAGTAGGCTCAGGTTTTGGTTTAGGTCCTCTGGGTTCTCAATCTAGAGCTAGGACTTGACATAACAGTTTGGAGTTGTTTCTCTTAGGAATGTGATGTACCTAATCATGACACTAGAAGAAGTCTTGGCTCAAGCCTATTGCTATTTGTAAGGATAAGTCCACAATCTTCCTTTGTCAGCATGCAAAACAGAATCCTAGGCAGCACTACGGAAATGTGTGTGTGCTGTGGGGGGATGGGTAGGGATGGTGTTTTCAACCTTCTTTCATGAGTAAGAGAATAAACCCAGACCTTGGCTTCAAGTAAAGTTAAACTGGCCAGTCCCCTGTCTTAAGTGAAGTCCTTTTAGACTGCTTTATACTGGAGGTGACAAACTCTGACACTGTCATTTCTAGGAGCCCTGAAAGATCACAAGCTTATGATTTTATGAGTCTCTCATTTTATTCATGAAAATGTTCATTAAATATTTGAAATCAACTGTCATTTTTGTTTTCTCTTTTTAGAATGTTTCATTATTGCTCTGTTTTGGGATCAGAGAGCAATCTTTTCATGTATTAACCTGAAAGTTCTCTAGCATTTCATTTACAACCAATTTTTATGCCTGGATGACATGACACACGGATATTTTTACAAAGCTCAACTTTTAGTAATCTTTAGAAGGATTAGAAATAATACGCAACATGTAGAATAATCTACAGAGGAGATAACATTTAGATTTCCCAGTGGAATCTTCATAGGAGAGAGATAATTACTTTTCCCTCAACTTCACTCAAGTGACAACGATGTGTTTTAAGAGTCTGTATTTAAAACATCACATTGTATCTCATAAATATATATAATTATTATTTATCAATTAAAACTAAATTTAAAAAACTTTGCTAGCTATGGAACAAAAAAAATAATAAAAATAAAAACCTATATTACCTTAATGTATCTTTCACTATAGATTAAAAATGAAGTTTTTCTGTTGCTTAAACATTTTCTAATAAAGTGCCATAATAATAAAAAAATTTCATCTTATTCTGTAGGAAATCTCTTATGGTAACTTAAACTGAGTAAAAAACTTCTAAGTCATACATACGGATAAATGGCTTCTTTAACGTTTCCAAAAACCTGTTTCCCAATCATTATGATGGTCAACTGGGTTGTTAATTCTATTAGACAGCCTCCAGGATCACACTAGTTGGAAGAAAGAGGGGAGAAAAAAGAAGTAAATGATGAAAGATGCAATTTTATAACAACTAAAAGAGATCATAAACCATAAGATGAGAATCTCAAAATTTTGGTTGGAAGGAATAGTAAGGGATCAAAGAGATATTTAACCTAATAGTTCCAAACATGATTAAAGACCAGTGCCAGGCTAGCTGCACTAGATTGATCTGATTGTATAAAAAACATACATTTCTGGGTCTCATTCTTAGAAAAGTCTGAACCTTTCTGTCTGGGTTAGGGTTGGGAGTTGGTATATTCTCCATGTGATTTGGATGTGCAGCCAGGTTTGGAAACCATTGATCTAGTCTAACTCTATAACCCATAGTGAAGCCCTTTCTTCAGAAAGTAATCATTCTTCCTTTGCAGGAAGCTTCCAGAATGAAGAACTTATCTCATTTTATAGTTGCTGTTATTATTTTACTACCAAACCACAGGCACAATATAACTTCTTGCCCAAAATGTACTAGAAAGTCTATCAAATTAGAGGATTCATCTGTGGACAGAGTCCGTATCTAGACTTCTCTTGCAGCTTGACAACATCTGAGTTAGAACACACAAAAGGTATTGAGTCAATACTGTGTTACTGAAGCCTACAGACCTCATCTCTCAAGAGAATTCTTACCTCTTCACTTCTCCACACATTAAACATATATGTGTATTTTCCAGGATAGCCCACCAACTTCCCTTTAAAGAAAGCTACGTAGAAGCAGGATGAGTAATAATTTACAAACTGAAACAGGAACATTTTCAAGGTAAGACTGCTCTCGTACTCCTGGTAAGTTCGAGGAATTTCTGGCAAATAAAAAACACCAATGTTTAATGCACCTTCCAGTTTCTCCTTGAACTTGTACTCCCTGGGACAAGTGGACATCTAGTCATTCTGAGAACCTATATAAATGCTTCCCACTCTAGTAACAGCAGACCAATATCAATTGTGCTAGGCTTTCTCTTAGACACTTTGTATTAATCTAACCACTTGAAAGGCGTAGGAAGCAGTCATTATCACATTTAGAGGGATAGAATACTTGTCTGGCGGCCACACAGCCAAAACATAAAATTTAAAACCATGTACAACTGAAGAGCCTTACGCTCATCCAAACACAATATGCTATCCCATAAACATAGACATGTCACACCTCTCTCTGTGTCTCTGTCTCTGTCGCTCTCTGGTTTAAACAAAGTAGGCTCTGCCAAGGAGCAGGGATGATTTCCAGCTGCATTGTGTTTCCCTCATGAATTAAATGGCTATGTTAATTCTGAAAACAATGTGACAGAAAATGATGGCAGAAATAGTACACATTTCCCCTCTCCATCACTTAAAATGCATGGCTGTGATCTGTCATTTAACACATTCCAAGACAAGGAAATACTGAATCCTCTTCACTCCACATAGAACATGATGAGGCACAAAAGAGTAAGGGAGCATGTTTTCCTGAGCTGAGGATCTCTCCAGAGCATGAACTGATCCAGCCAAATCCATTTTCAAAAATATGGAAATAGTAACACAAATTACTCTAAAGGCACAGATAGCTCCTCCATTTTAGTAAAATTTGGCTTCATTCCTACAAAACCTTTATTGATTTTTCTCACTGATTTTTCTCAATGAAGAGGGCTAGACTTTTCAGGTGCTTTTAAAGCAGTTTATATGCTGTGACTTTCTTGGTGTCGCTAGCAGAGAAAAGAAGTAAAACTGACAGAGAGGAGCTACAAGCTTGAAGATAATATATAATGAAGGTTACTTCCCAGCGCTCTTTTTGCTTAGCATCGGCATGATGTCAGTATAAAGATTTAGAGGAGGAGTTGGTGCCCCCGAGAGCACTCAGAGAAGAGGCTGACGCCCTAAATTGAGTCTCTAATCTTATTTCAAACTTGTCACTGACAAGACCAGAAGTGAGTGTGCTCTGTGCTACTCTCTTTGACTGAATCCTTAACTTTACCTGTGACCCCCTTCACTTTCCCTCATGGATTTAGGAGAAATTTTAATATTTTAACAAGAAAATAATCCAAGTTTTAAGAGATGGCAACTGAAAAGAAAAAGTACTAAATTTTAATTTATTTAGGAGGAGGAACTGATTATTCTGTTTTTTTCTTGATGGCTTTCAAATACCTTCCAAGACACATACACCTAAAATAATAGTTGTCTATGTCTTGAGTAGAATGAGGATTTTACTTAGGATTCAACTAGGCCCGTCAAGGGGGGATTCAGACAAGAATACTCGCAAAGATCTACAGAGTCCAAATTCTTTTTTCAATTCTTATTCCTGCTTCCATTATAATGGGCCTGAATGTAGCTCTTAGAGGATTCTGAAGTAACAGGCTATGGGTCTACCTACAGAGCAAAACTGCCTTAAAATGTACCCTTAGAAAATGAACTCCCTGGGAGATGATCCAAAATGGATGTATAGCATTCGTAGAAATCCTTTTTCAAGGGTCACACTAATGATTTGGCCGGCTTACCCATTTTTGTAATCCAGGCAGATATCTTTTCATAAAAGAAATTCAAGATCAAGATGACAATAAAGTTCAAGCACGATCCTGTGAGTGATGTGGCTATCTGGGGAGTAAGGAAACTTTTGACTTGCTTTAAGGATGCATCCCTTTCCATGAAGCTAGCAAATGTAGCAAAGACTGACAGGCGGTACACAATTACAGCTACCATGCTGCTGACGACAAGAGACATCTGAGAAAGGGAAACAGAATTGGTTACTTGGGTCTCTGTATCTCTGTGACATACACATACCTAGAACACTGACTACTTTGTTCATCTCATTATATTAAGTTTAGCAGCCCTCACATGCAAAGAAAACCAAGTCAGCCTCTCTTACCAGAGAGGCCAGGAAATGAACACTGGCAAGGTAAAAGGGTTAGAGATAATGCATATGGTAGCAGCTGGCTAAGTCTAAAATAGAAAACATGTTCATGCCCATCCTGTAGGCCCATCGTCTAGCAGGCATTGGCAAATTATAGCAGAAGGCCCAATCCTGCCCATGGCCTTGCCTAGTCTTACATAGCTCTTAAAGTTAAGACTGTTATTTTGCATTTTTAAAGCTTAAAAAGAAAAATAAAGACAATTATGGGCAAGAGACTATATGTGGACACAAAGCCTAAAATATATCTGGCCCCTTTACAGAAAAAGTTTGCTGACCCATGCTCTTGGTTGTAGTTAAACATGTAGAATGAAGATCACTTACTTTCCCAAGAAAAATACATTTAAAGATTGTATTTCATTTCTCCTCAGAATGTTGCCATTATTGGTATGATATGCCACTAATATTTAATAGTTTAGATATTTATTTAGATTCTGTATAAATTTTGTACTCTTCCAATATTGCAAAAGCACAAAGAGGGCTCAACAGAGAATTTTATCCTAAAAGTTGTGGAAGTGAGTCAAATTGAATGAGAATTAGAAATCAAAAACAGAATAATCTTTCTGGGACCATACTCTAGAATGTTTCTAAAAGAGTGTCCTGAATTGATTACTGTCCTCCTTTTAGTCTATCACATCTCTTCAATGATTATTATATAATCTAAGAAAACACATTTCTACTAACTCTTTAAAACAGGAAAATAAAGCTTTAACAAGAAATGTTAAAGATAAAAAATGGAATTTATGGACTGGGTGAGATTAAATTATAGTCTACAACTGTTAATTATGTATGTTTCAATCTGCTAACCCCTCAGATGGTTATACCACCTCTTTTCCTAAAATTAAAGACTTAAGAGGGCACACATTTGGAAAAGAGAAGGCAGGAAATAGACTATGGTCATGGAGAAAACTATTAGCTGAAAGGCATGGAGAAAACCTGACTCCCGCACAATGTGATATACTAATTAAATTCTTCAAGTAGAAGAAGAAACATTATTTATAAACATTGTTTATCTCAGTGACAGAATGAACTAAAGTTGAATTTTTTATTCATTTTGTGCAGATATTTTAAGTGGAGACAAAGATGAACAATTTTTCTAAAACTAACCAGAGAGTCTGTAATCCAAGTATGTTTATTATTCTGTTCTGGTTTCAAGTGATCACTTAATTAATGAAATGTCATGAGGAAGGGAGGGACAGGCTCCAAGCTAAAGCACCTCTCTCTTCTCCTAGATCTTTTCCCGAAGTTCAATTATGAAAAATCCATGTAAATTATAGTCTATTTTATATACAAGATGTAACTAAGATAAAAGACCAGGATGAGGGGAGAGAGGGATGCAAGAGCCACTGCAGGTAAAACTGTTGAGATAATCCTAATTGCTTGTTGAAGAGATGATAACAGATTTTAAAGAAATGCTCACCCATAATACCACTGTGGCTCCTGAACAAAAGTACCATGGAAGACGAGCACATAGAGGCATGTAAGGTTCCATCTCCTGTAATGTTGGGAAAAAAACACAGAAAAGTTTTAAATCTACCCTCAAAACTGGGACTCCAAGCAGGTGTCAAAATTATAGAGCCCAATTAATACAGAAACCTCCCCAAAGGGCCCATTATAGCTCATGGAAAGCTACATTCTAGCAATGGTTCTTTCTCTTGAAGTAGAAATCTTTGGGCCTCCTAGATAAGATATCTTATACATAATATGAGATACAATAGATACATACTATTTCCTGAATATTATGGTATTCGGGGCCCAGTAGTCAGGAAGCCTGAGTCAAATCCTGAGGGTTGCTGCTTAAGTGAACATGCTTTAGTAATGGTACAATTTTATTCTGATTGAATTGAATCGTGTATTGCTCTGTAATTGCTCTGCATGATATTAAAATTGGATACATTCTTTATATTTATAGGATAAACTGTGTTCTTCCACATAGCTTAGAAGCCCAGACTTTTCTACATTCAGGCTTTAAAAGTCATTGATGGAAGATATTAATTATATCAGCTGACACTCTTAGGTACATAAAGAGGTAGGTAGATATTACCCAAAGGAAGTAAAAAAACAGTAAAAAAAAAGTTGTCAGAAATCTAAATCATATTAATTCTATAAAATAAAAGATTTCATATTTTAAGGACTTTCAGTGAGGTGTGAATACAAACAGAACTCTCAACAGGCAAAGTAGGCTGTTCAAGAGCTCTATAGAACCTCAAGATGTGTGTGCACATGTGCATACACGTGATTGTGTACAGGTATGTTCACTCTGTGTGTGCTCATGCATATGAATGGATATTTCTGTGTGTAGATGTGTTTGTGTCCATGCCTGTGTGTTCCCAACACAAACTCACACGTGAGAGTAGAGTTGTGCTTAAACATTGAAGAAGCACTATAAATAAGTAAAAATAACCCTCTGCTGCTTGATTTCAAAACCATTAAAGCTAAGTGAAGTAGGTGATTCACAGCGAATCAATACATACTGCTTTCAACTGGTTTCAAATGTAAACAGTCAGTACATTTTTTTTTCTGTTAATTTTTGGCAAAGCTAATAGGCCTACTTTTGTTCTCTTTTTGATCTCATGAAATAGGAATAGACAAACATTATGCCATTATTCTGTCAATATTTTT
>NW_012144744.1:1799193-1803319 GCF_000956105.1 Propithecus coquereli | reverse complement strand
GCTGCTAATTTTAGTTTCACAGTCTACCTTAGTTACTGCATTCATTTTCCTGTGTTTACACATAGCTTCAAACTCAGGTCTTAGCTGAAGCTGCTGCTGTTCCTCTTCAAAATCCACCAGGTCCCACTCATATTCTAGTTTGGCTTGTCGCTGTTTCCAACACTCCAAAAATAATGTGACTATGGGCAAATAAACATAAAAAAACACAATCAAGAGATGTAAAAATAAAGTTAATAAGAAAATAAGTTTTTTCAACTTCTCTCTTTACTCCTTTTGGTTGCATGATAGTTCATATTTTTTAGGTGGTTACTCTGTCACTGTTATGTTTGATGAAAAATTATTAATTATTAATCTTGGAATAATACTGTGTAATAACATTGAAATGACTCATAAACAAAGATTCAAATTAATTTCCTAGACATTGGTCCAAGTAAGAAATTTTTTTCCAAGCACATTATTCTCTTTATTTAAATAATCTGAAGTAATATTTAAACTTAACTTTTTACTAAACACCGAGAATTTTTTGTGTGTGTCTTTTACTAAAATCATTCACGTCATTGTTCCACTTCCTTAGTCTTAGAGAAATATTATCTATGATGCATATTTACAAAAACATAAGAGACATTCCCCAGCATAATTATTCTCTCTCTCCCCCCTTTCCTTACCCTCTCCCTATGTATACAACTCTCTCTCTTTATATATATGTGTGTGTGTGTATATATATGAATTTTTCATATATATACAAAACTTCAACTTTCGATTGAAGAATAACATTTACAGAAAAGTGCATAAAACAGAAGTGTATAATTCAAAGAATTTTCACAAAACACACCCATGTATTAATAATTGACACCCATATAAAAACAGACCATAACCAGCACCCCAGAAACCCTCCCTATGAATATTCTAAGACATAAAAGTAACTAGTATCCTAGCATGTTGGCAATGTCTTCTTTGGAAAAAAATTATCTATTCGAGTCTTTCACCTATTTTTTAATCAGACTATTAGGGATTTTTTTCCTTGTTGAGTAATAGGAGTTCCTTATACATTTTGGATATTAACTCTCATCAGATTAATGGTTTACAAATATTTTCTTCCATTACATAGACTGCCTTTTCATTCTGTTGAGTGTTTCCTTTGCTGTTTGAGGCAGTCCCATTTGTTTTTGTTTTTATTCCTTGTGTTTTTGATGTCATTTCCACAAAATAATTGCCCATATCAATGTCATGAAGTTTTCCTCTGTTTTTCTCTAGGAGTTTTACAGTTTTATGTCTGGTTCAAGTTTTTAATCCATTTTGAGTTGATTTTTGTGTATGGTGTAAGATCATGGTCCAATTTCATTCTTTTACTTGTGCATATCCAGATTTTCCAATATCTTTTGTGGGTGATATTTGCCCCAATTTCATTTCCTCATTTTGTATTCCTGGCACCCTTGTGAAAGATCAGTTGACTGTGTATGTGTGGATTTATTTCTGGGTTCTCTATTCTTTTCCATTGGTCTGTATGTCTATCTTTATACCAGTACCACATTGTTTTCATTACAATAGCAATATAATATATTTCGAAATTAGGAAATGTGATGCCTCCAGCTCTGTTCTTCTTTCTCAAGAAGATTTGGCTATTCAAGGTCTTTGGTGGTTCCACAAGAATTTTTTAATTGCTTTTCCTATTTCTATAAAAAGTTCCTTTAGGATTTTGAAAGAGATTCCATTCAATCTGTAGATGACTTTGGGTAGTATGGACATTTTAACATTATTAAGTCTTTCAATCCAAGAGCATGGATGGCTTATTTTTTATTCCTTTAAATATTTAGAAATACAAGTAAGTTCTTGCTTTGTGTAGTTCTAACATGCATGGATTTCAGTTTCCACAAATTAATTAAATAATACCACTCCCCCAACAACAGGACTCAAGTTTCAGTTACCACGGCATATTAACGGTGAGCAAATTACACATGGGTGAAATTTTGCTATTAGTTCTTCAGTCTACAAATCATTATATAAGCAACCTATGTGCATCATGATTAGTGACTAATCACATCACTTCTTTCAAAGTCTGTTGGTGATTGATCATTAAATATCTGTTATTCAGTTCATGTACAAACAGAAAAGCATGTATTTGTGTTGTCTCCTTGCCTCTAAATTCATGTGATATTTTACAAAAACGAATAACCAAAATATGGAACTGGCCAACAAAGATGAAAGTGCAGCAAAGAAATGAAAAGTGACAACACTAGAAGTGAAATTCAAACCTAAACGGAATGCCAGAAGAAACAGCTGACTGTGAGAATGCTGATACTGTCAGCATTAAGAAACTTTATATATACAGCAGAAGAACTTAGTGAAAGCAAACTCATTGACACAATGAGGAAAGCAGCTGTGAAGAAAAAGATGAAGATGTCCCAGGGGAAGTGATGCTAGCAAAAACCTCAGAGATAGTTCATTATGTTGAAAGAACAGAGGATAATTGTTGGAAGCTAATCCTCAAACCAGTTTGTCCTATCTTTAGAATATTTTCCATGCTTTCCCCCTTCAAAATTCTATTATTTTTTAAAATTCAGCTCAAATTTCATGTCTTCTAAAAAGTTATCTTGACTCCTCCAGTCAAAAAGTAATTCAGTTCTCCTCTGTACCCCCTTAGCACTTAAAATGTACATCTGTAAAATTAGGCTATAGATTGTATACCAATTAGATTGAGACTTTTTAAGTAGCAGGTTATATTTTACTCATTCATTTATTCATTCACTCTATCATTTAATGTTGATTGTGAATTTCATGAGGCAGAAATTTTAATCATTTCTTTACTTCTGTATGCAGTAGATACATTGTTAGCAGGGAGAAGAAAGTTTCAAGAGCCTGGTACAATTAAGCAATATTTTAATATTTGTCTGCAAGGGAACAACTTCCATAAATTTTACACATATTTGGTTACTATGGCTATGAAACAGATTGGATGTTCTACATCTACTGCTAAAACTTTTAAATACACTAAACGGTTAAACCATTTTTGTCTCAAAGTTTGCAATTCTGAAGTAGAAATAAGAAAACTGGCAAACAGATGGGATTGTGAGAGAAACTAAGAATAATATATTAATAAAATCGTTAGCAAAAAGAGAAAAAGAGTGCTGTAAGGAAAGAGAAAAGATACGCACTAAAAACAAAATTGTTCCTATGATTTCCAGGGATTCTTGGGATCATATGAGTAGACAGGAATCACAGGATTCAGGTATTCCCTCAAAAGGATTTCTGAAAATTTAAGAAACCCTTGGCTTAGGTCTTATCATGCCTAAACAGGACAAGACTTTTTTCACATATAAGAAGGAATGCAATTAGCATTTAAATTATTTATTTATTCATCATCTATTTGAATACGTACCATACAACTGGAACTGGAACTAGGTTGATAAAAGCCATGGTGTTTGCCCTAAAAGAGCAAGTAATCTCGTGATGAAACTGGCTTATAAACAGTTATAGTCATGGGGGTATGTACACTAAAAAAGTAATTTAAGCTCAAGGGCCATGTATGTGTAAATGTAAACTCCTATTGTCTAGAATAGTACCTGTCCCAGGGTGGAGACATTAAAAAGTCCTTGCTTAATTAAAGTGCAAATAAAATGAAATCATTAAATTTCTGGAATAAAGGATGGGTGAACATCTTAATTATCCTGGAGACAGAAAGGTTTTTCTAAAGAAATACAAAAAACAAGAAAAGCTGTAAAGTTTTATGATCTGGTTACATATATTAAAACTTCTACTAACTATGCACAAGGTCAAATGTAAATGACAAATTGAAAAAATATTTGCAATTTCTGTGGCAGACAAAGGGTTACTATGTTTATTATACAACAGTACCTGTGAATTATTATAAAATTCAAATACAAAGTCATGGAGAGCCCAAAGTCAATAAATATTAGAACCATGTTTAATATCACTTGTGATCAGGTAACTGCAAATAGAAACCCAAACAAGATAGCATTTCCATCCATCAAACTGTAAATGATCAAAAAAAATTGCCAATCCCTAAGCTTATCCAGGGCTGGAAAACTGGAAAACTCACAGAATGTTTGTAAAAATATAAACTGGTGCAAACTTTGTGTAAGGCAATATTGAAATATATAGTAAAGCT
>NW_012144744.1:1795815-1797778 GCF_000956105.1 Propithecus coquereli | reverse complement strand
AGAACTAGACACATAGAACTGAGATTCAAAATTTTTGTATTAGTTTTCAAGCTTTTGGTGTTTGTTCCAGTTTGTATCCATGACTCAATATCCTCTAGCCACCAAATATTTATGTTTAGTTTCTCCTGAATTCAGTCCTTATTGGTCCTGCTTTTACCATGGCACTGGGAGACAGTGGGAAATGAATACATTCAATGTTTCAAAAATTATATTGTCTCTTAAAGTAATGAGAAGATGTTTAATAGAGATCTTTGTGGACCAAGAACCAATGGCCACTAATGTGGACTCCATCAGCGAACTGATGCTAGCAAACACACAATTATCTATGACCACCTTTGGTATATAAGATGTGCCATCTGTATATGTTATATGGATGGGCCATATAACACATTAATCTGGAGAAAGCTGTTTTTTATGAAACTATGTACTCACCCCAAATTCCCATGAATATTGCAAAGAACACTGTTGATTCGTTATCAAACAAATGGGAGAACTGTAAAAACAACAGTAACGTCACGAAGATCAGTTAGTATTAAATGTAATACAAAAGGAGGGAAATTCTAAGTCTTTTCAACATACCACAATGTATACATACCTTTGAAGCTAAACAGGTACTATTTAGTCTCCAATAATCACACACTAGATCACAGAGTGGACACATGATCATCTGACCTCCAATATTAGGGTCACAGATTTCCATGCTGCAGGAGGAACAGCCAAGTTATCTTGAAAGTGACACGTGTTTGGGAGAAAATCTAAGCTATTATTATTAGAATAACTGTTTATAAAGCTTCTTACATATCACAGAAGGGACAAGGAAGCAGCAATTTCTGTAGTGAATCATGCTTTGAAAAACAGAATCTTTAAGAGCTCATCAATAAAAACAGATTTTCCATAAAGCACAAGGTGAAGGGCAGTTGCTATGTCTGGGTCTTTTTCAAAAATACCAATTATCTGCTGCCATGAGGAAACATTCTGAAGTAAATTCCAGGGAAATAATAACAATACTTTTAGTTAGCAGAAGATAAAGATGTTTTCTCTATTTGGGCACCTCAGTTGCACTTACCTGTTGGTGTTATGTTCCATTGATAGTAAACCATAAATAAAACAAGCTAAGCCAACTACAGCGGCAAAGAACAGCATTTCTGTGTAAAATCCAAGAAAAACAAAATAGATAGCAATTTTTTCTCCAAAATAATTCCTGTGAAAGACAGTAAAAACAGAATCAGAGGTTGGAAGAATGTTATAGTCCAGAGAGCCTTGGTATTCTATTCAGACAGGCATGAGTTCCAATTTTGGCCCCATTACTTTCTAGCTATGTTAACTCTGGTAAGGTTACTAAACTCTCTAAACTTCAGTTTCCACATCATAAAACACAGGATAATGCTTATTCTATAGTGTAAAGATTGGCGTAAAGATTAAAAGAGATGACACGTATAAGTAAGAAGCCAATTGAAGAAAATTTGAATTTTGGTTTTAAATAATAAGATAATTAGAAGAGCCTCTACATTTTAAAGAGTTTAAATGTTTTTTTAAATAAAGTGCAGAATATTGTGCAATGTAACTTCTAGCAATTAAAAAATCAAAATCACATTCATAATCTGCATGGACTTTTGCTTTATCTCCCTTTTCTAAAATCGAACACAGTACTCTTACCACACTGCATAAATTTCCAAGTTTGGATGTCTGGTGGATGTTTACAGAATTCTGACATAGGCAGCAGTCCAAGGAATTAAAAATGACTACTTAATAAAAATTCTATGAAATATGCAGCTCAGATCTTGCTTTGCAAAGAGTTGAAAAGTGACAACATTACTTGACATAAAGGTTCAAGTCTCATAACTAAGTTTTTTCTTTTTTAAAAAAAACTGAGTCCCCATTTAAGAACCAGAGAATATAGTTTTCTCTACTTCTGAATCGTTGTTGCTGTTTAATCAGATTAATCCTCCTCCTTATTCATACA
>NW_012144744.1:1791705-1795240 GCF_000956105.1 Propithecus coquereli | reverse complement strand
AAAAGCTCTCAATAACTCTAGTCTATAATTGCTATTAAAAATATTCTCAAAAAGAGAAATTGCTGAACATTTCTTAAACAAAATCAGATGAGCACTTATTATAGGTGGAAATGCAGAAGTTATTTTATTAATAATAAACTTTGAACTTGTGTATTTAATTGTACCAGATTAACAACTAAAGTATCTTTTAAGAGTGCAGCAAATAAGAGAAATATCTTAGATTTGTATTATGGTAAAATTGTATAGATTATTGAAATAACATTTAAGGTTTAAAGTAAACTATCTTACTATTCATAACAAAGAATATAAGAGAAATTTAATAATATGAGACTCTCTATAAAGACCCAAATATAAGGAGAGCCTTCTCTTGAGTATTTTGCTTAGAAACAATGTATCATATACCTGTGGTATTTCTTAACCTGTCCATTTTATTTACCAGACTTTCAATTAATGTGTGGCACTATACCATCTAACACAGCATCTGATAGGTAGGAGAGATTCAGTAATATTGGTTTTGAGATACTGTGTGAAGGGATTGGTCGATTTCTGTATTTCCAGGACAGAATACTTAGTCTGAGACATAATAAATAATCAAAAGAATGGAGATGGACTCAAAATGAATACAGTCCTGAAAAATGAATGAACAAATGCAAATGTTTGTTCTAAAGGGATCCATTTTTATAGGGAATTCATACACATCTGAGAAACTTAGCTATTATATTATCTTGGCATTGTAATAACACTGTACTTATATTTATTCTATTTAGTATGTGGCAGTATACCAATAGATGAAGTTATTATATTGCAAAGAAAAAATGGGCTGTTAGAGCACATAAAATTCAAGACTGGTATGCCAATAATAGTAACCTTGATATTCTCATTTTTCCCAAAAATATGTTATCTAACATGAAAAAATTATCAGTTCCCAAAGAGCAGAAAAACCACTTACGAGTATTAGACAGGAAGTGAAGTTTGGTATAGAGATAACATGAAATATGTGAAATCTAGGAATTCAGATCTAAGATGAATCTAGGAATTCATCTTAGAGATGAACCTGTTAGTGGTTAAGTAACTTAACCAAATTTATATAGCTTTTAAGAGACAGAACTTAGAGTTGAATCCAGCTTAGCTAAATGCCAAGGTCCAACCTTTTAACCACTGTGTCATCTCAATTGTCTCCCATAGATTTTTGCCACAGTATTCAGCTCCCAAATGAATAGGGTAGATACGAAACCAGGAAGCTATGAAATGGAGTGGGTGAAAATCGTAGTAAAAAAATAGAATATGGTGCCATTGTGAATAAAAAAATCACATCATCAAGTTTTAATTGATTGTAAGAAACTTACCTAATCAAATCTAAAGGCTGCTCCTTATAAAAATAGGAAAATCGAGCCCAATTCTGGTAAAGTATGTACCTTTCATTGACAGGATTAGGAGGTTCTGATGGCTTCCAATATTGGCCCTGAACATATTTGAGAAGAAGGTGGAAAAAAGAAAAGCAAAAGACAAAGGTGAAATAAATGAGCATCGCTTTTATGAGAAGGTTAGTGAAGAAGGCTAAAGCTCTTGTTTACTTTTAGATTTAGATTCCATGATGTGACATTATTTACTAAAATCTACAACAAACTATAATAATAGTGGTTTATTTATTAAATTGTTACATCCACTTATCTAAAAACACAAGCTTTACTCAAGCTGTTCATTTCACCAGGAATGCCCTTTCTTCTCTACTCGAATTTGAACATAATACGCACAGCTCAGAGATTCACATCACTATGTAGCTGGCTAGGACTTTAGAAACAGCCTAACACTTTTATTTTCTAGATAGAAAAATTAAACCTCAAGCAAAGTTAAGTGATTAATCCAAAGTCATACTGCTATTACGGGAAGAGATTCCTATTCTCACTGATAACCATTTCTATAGAACTTAAAATATTACAACGAACTTCAGCACTTAAGAGCTTCAGCATTGTTTCAGTCCTAAGTTCTTTCCCCATTGTTAGATACTGAGTAGCTTTATGAATGTCTCTTCATGGCCTAGCAAAGTACTGTGTACACAGTAGCTGTTTAATACATTCTTTTTCACTGTTCATATAGACAAATAAACTGCTAAAAACAACACTGAATGACTATCCAGTTTAAAATTTAGCACATGTGAAAAGCTCCATATGATAACATGTAAGATTATATATATCATCCAGATTCCAACCTTTTTCTTCTTCTGCAACTAATCCTACCAAACCATGAGAAATGAAATTAAAAAAAGAAAAAAGAAAAAGCCAGCCTATTTGGGTATCTTGTAAAAATGATTCTGTAAGGCACGTGAGGAAAAATCCAATACCTAAACCTCCATTCAGAAAAAAAGAAAGGAAAAAAAGTAAAATTAACATTTAGTTATGGCTATCTCTAATGACAGCTCAGTAACATTGAATTTCCTGTGAACCTGAATGACTCTATTGAAAGGTTGGATGTTAAAAGTGTTGATGACTAAGAATATTAATTTGGCTTTATGATATGGCATAGTAAGAAGAGAATTAATGCCCTAAAAAATGAATAAACAAGCAAAAAAATCCTCAAAGTTTTCCAAAAAATTAATGATCCCTTTCAGGAAGATTGACAAAGAATGCATTGCAAAGTGTTTATTAACCTACTTTAGTTCTCTCTACTTTAACAAATGCTCATTATTTAGAATCCATAATCCTCTAAGAGTTCTTCTGCCCCAGGGAAAAAAAAATGCATACAGTAGGCTCTCTATATCTGCAGGTCCACATTCCCAAATTCAACCGACAGAGTATCAAAAATATGCAGGAAAAAAACCAATAAAACATAACAATACAACAATAAAAATACAAATTTGTTAAAAAACAATGCAGGATAACAACTATTTACATAGTATTTACATTGTGTTAGATATCGTAAGTAATATAGAGATGATTTAAAGCATATGGGAGGTTAGATGCAAATACATTCTATTTTAAAAAAGGGACTTGAACATCTGGAGATTTTGGTATCCTCAGGTGGAGGCAGTGGTTTTGGAATCAATCCCCTGCAGATACTGACTATGTGTGTGTTGGGGAGGGGTATCGGAGGAGGGAGGAGGAATGTTTGTTTTCTCCAGCACTTAAATACACCTAAATTGAGGATCCTGTTGAAAACAGCTACTCTGGAATTCTGCTCTACTCTTATGGGAAACATACCAAAAATAATAAACCAATCAGTTTTAAACTGACCTAGAGTCAACTTTCATGCTGTTGAATAAATATTTACAGAGGAAAGCTGCCATGATGGTTTAAGTCCTGGAAAACAAAGAGTTTGGCTTTGGCCTGTTGGAACTATTACAGCAACGCTACCTTCAAAAAAATGGGCAATGATTTAGCTGTCACTTGTTTCAATGGAAATGTTGATTCTTCTATATTCCTGAGAAATGTGTTTCTTGCAAAGAGAGTACATCATTAAAAAGTCTTTTATAAGTATGGAAGAGTAAAACTAGAGCAAAAGAAACAAAAGTTCCAAGGGATGATCTCAAGGTAGTATA
>NW_012144744.1:1777531-1790445 GCF_000956105.1 Propithecus coquereli | reverse complement strand
ATTAATTACTCTGGTGATTTTTACAAGCCCTTTTCCTAATATCTGAATTTATTAACTCGAGATTATCTTATCTCTATAATCTTGCAAGCTCTTATATCTTTTTATCTATCAGTTTTTCCTGCATATAATTTGGGCTTTGATATCCTCACTTTTGTATTTCTGTCAATTCAATCTCATTTGCTTTTTGTCTTCCAGCAACTTTTCAGCATTTCCATACTATATTTCTGATTGCCGAATTTGGTCTTTTTATCATTGTTTTAGATATATCCCCCCCTTCTTGTACATTTCATCATTCAAGGAGTTGCAGATTGGAATTACTGTCCTTGAATCATCATTCTCTGATCTGGTCATTCATTTTAAGGGCAGCTCAATATTCCATCTTGGTAAATAAATCATAATTTATGCAAGGTAGTTTCAATTTTTATAAATAATGTGATAAATATTAACTCTTTAACACAGTTTGGATTATTTCCTTAGGAAATATTCACCAAAATAAGAAGTCTGTCTTTGGGTGTTAACAAAGTGGAAAAATTTACTCTACCAGGCATGAAGACACATTATAAAGCTATGGTAATCAGTAAAGTATGGCATTGTCAAATAGAAACAAATCTGGATTTAGGTAAGAAAAGACTTTATTTGAAAAGATTGTTGCAAGATGGGGAGGGGAACTTTTGAAATTGAATGTCTTGATCAGGAGATCTGCAAACATCTGAAAGATCAGGCAGAAAAGGGCTTTTCTGTTATAGAGAGAAGTAAGCGAGGTTCGGAGATTATTTTTCTTTCTGTTAAGGAGAAAGCTGTAATACACGGTCAAGTCAGCTAACAACTTTGTTCTGATGGATCAATGGGTCAATGGGGATAAACAGTTCAGCCAACCCTCTATGACACAAAGCATGAGAATTTGGAGGGAGCATGTCTGGCCTTTGTTACTACAAAGTAAAGAACTGACTTTTCCATGGTGCCTGAAAGGCAAAGTGACTTGCCTCACCTCACTTTTCTTAGAGAACTTATATTAATAATTATAAATTCCCTCTCTGTTCCTTGGAGATACATGTAAATCTTTTTAAAGCTAAATAAGCCTCTTGCCAGTTTTACAAACCAGGAATGTTTTTCTTAAGTTTTCTGGTGCCATCTCTTTTAAATGTAAACATCAAGAAAGACAGCATCCCTATCTCCCAGTCTCTGTGGCAATTTAGCCTAGGCACCTGACTCCAAGTTGTAACCGCCTCTTGACACAGAGATATGAGAAGTTTTATTTTTTTCTTTGTATAAATGAAATTAACTATCACAGATGATACCTCAATTATCAGGTGAATTTAGGATGAACTATGTGGTAAACGGTGCTGTCAAGTCAAACTGATGGGAAGGTGTATCTATGAGTATTATCTAAGTCATATGAGGAAGTGTAGTTCTTTGTAATAAGCAGTTTCCCAGAAGGAGAAGCGTGAGGGGTTTCTTTAACTGCCCCTGTTTTCCAGGACTATAGAACTCAGGTAGAGTTCAACATTGTCAGTACTGACACAAAAATAAACAAAGAGATCAAATGAGCAAAAAAGAGCCAAGAAGTAGATCTATAAATATACATACTTGGGTTATGACAAAGGCAGCAGTATGAAACAGTATGAAAAGTTGAATGTTTTCAATAATTGGTGCAAGTTGACTGACTACATGTTTGGAAGAAAACACTCACCTACATCTTGTACCATGCACAAAAATTAGTTCCAGGTAGATTACAGTTCTCAATGTGAAAAGTAAAATAATACAACCTTTAGAAGACAACATAAAAAACTAACTTCATTACCTTGGTGAGAGTTAAAGATTATGAACATTATTCATAATTATAGAGACTTAAGAAAGTGAACTGCATTAAAATTAAAAACATGTATTTCTCAAAAGAAACCATTAAAAAAGGGAAGCAAAAGTAAGAAAAGATCAGTAAAATATATAATAAATAAAGGACTTCTACAAAGAATACATAAATAGCTTCTATAAATCAGCCAGGGAAGACCTAATGGAAAACAAGCCAGAGACTTTAGCAGGCACAAACTGCACATCTAAATGCTCAATAAACATATACAAGGAGATCAATCTTATTTATATCAGGGAAATAAAAATTAAAAACATAACAACACATACACAGAGAATTTCCAAAGTAATGAAAATGAATGAACAAAAGTTCATACAAAAGCTAAAATGATCATCCAAATAAATGTTGAGTTGAAGAAGCCAGACTCAAAAGAATACATACTACGTGGTTCTATTTTTATAAAGTTTAAAAACAAACCAGACTAACTAATCTCTGCTGTTAGAAGCTAGTCTACCGTGCCGAGGAGAAAGGGAATAGTGATTGAGAGGAAGTGCTAGGGTTTCTGCATGGCTAGGGATGTTTTCTCTTTTGATTTGGTGGGGGTCACATGGCTGTATTTTGTGACAATTATGACTTGTGGACCCATCTCTATTTACATTACTCATCAATTAAAAACGAAAAAAAAGATAGATAATTTCTGGTATTGGGAAAAATATGTGGAAAACCAAGGACTCTCATATGTTGTTACTAGGACTCTAAGTTAATACATCTTTTTGTAAAGGGTGATAGTGTAATATATATATATAAATTTAATTATGCTTCCAGAAATTTTACATTTGGTATCTGCACAAAAATTACATTTATGCTAAAATTTGTAAATACCAGCTTGCAAATGGCAGAATTGTTTATAATGTCAGGAAAGTTGGAAAAAACCTCAGTAGTGATCAGAAGTGAAAACATTTAATAGAATCATGTTACATATATGCCTGGAGTATTAAGCAACCATTAAAATGAATAGGTAGGTTAATATAATATATACTATCACAAAAAGATGTGGAAAAAGATACTGTAAATTGTTAAGAGTGTTTTCAACTGATGAAACAAGTAATGTAAGTATTAATATAAGGAATCTTTTCATTTTATGTTATATGCATCTTTAATATTTGATACTTTTTTTCTCTCTTTTTTTTTAGTGATGGGGGTCTCACTGTTGGCCAGGCTGGAGTGCAATAGTGTGATCATCGTTCACTACAACGTCAAACTCCTGAGCTCAAGTGATCCTCCTGCTTCAGCCCCCTGAGCAGCTAAAACTACAGGCACGTGCCACCATATACTGCTAATTTTTTAAGTTTTTTGTAGGGACAGGGGATCTCACTATGTTGCCCAGGTTAGTCTTGAACTCCTGTTGTCAAGCGATCTTCCCACCTTAGCCTCCCAAAGTGCTGGGATTACAGGCAGGAGTCACCACCACACCTGCATGTTTGGTAACTTTAATAATCAGGATGAAATTGTGTCTTACATGTACAATTTAAAAATTTAACAAGGTAATGGCCAGAGAGATTATATTGAATCACTGGAAAATGCTTATAATATAAAATGATATGAAGAAATAATTTATGTCTTATTCATTAATTCATTTACCCATTACTTAAAAATATTTATGCATATCAGGTACTGGGTACTGAAGAGACAATGGTGAGTCTAGTAGGGAGATGGACACTAATGAAAAACAAAAATAATTATATTATGTAATTTTTAAAATCTTTTAATTTCTCTGAAGGAAATCATGTAGTTCTCAACCACACTAAGAACTCTGACCTATACTGTAAGAGTACTGCTGAGATTTTGAAGGGGCGACACAATCATATTCTACAAAGATCGTTCAGGGTGCATGCATGAGAGGGTAGCAAAAGTATAGGTAGGGGGATGAATTAAAAAGCATTGTAGATCTCATCAATGACAGCTGTAATTTTGGACAATTTGGTAATGGTAGAGATGGAGATAGAAATGGACAGATTCAAAAGATATCAAGAGTTAAACTGATGGAACTTAGTGACGGATTGAACATGGGTGGTAAAGGAGTAGAAGTGTACAAGAATCTCAGGTTTCTTGCTGGTGCCTGAAAGGAGGTGCTGCTCATGGGGAGATGACGTCTGGGAAGGGACTAGGTCCAGATGGCTTTTGTCTGTTTGTTGGTGGTGACAGTCAGAAGGACATGTGGGAATGGCAGCTGAAAAGTCTGGCTTTGGACAGGTCAAGTGTGAGCACCTTTGATAGGAACAAATACAGACGATTTGTAGGCAGTTGGATATTTGGGTCTAAAACTTTTGGAACACTTTGAAAACTTACGGAGAAAAGAACTTTTAAATAACAACATCAAAAAAGGAACTGTTCTGGGGAGGAGTACAATTATAAATTATAAAATCAAGTTGTGAAATATTATTTGACAAGAAAGACACTGACATAAATCCATACGCTAGGCATTATCAGTGCAATGGAAAATGTTCTACTATAGATAAAACTTTGGCTTCAGTGTGCTGTAAGAACCAGTTCTCTATTCTTGAGGAGGGGCCCTGTAATTAAAATGATGAGATATTTCCTATTTGTTTCTCTTTTCATACACATAGAAAATTCTTGGCTATATGTGCAATTGAAATCTCATATTGATAGTATCAGCTTTTCCACTTACAAAGCTGAATAAATCTAGAGCTTTGTTCATGTTAAAAAGTCTGGTCTCTTTCTACAACAAAATGTATATACACATATGTATATGTATCTGTCATATACACATATACAAATCTATATATCTGACATACATATACACATATATATCACATATATGTAATATATTTTGTGAGGCTCAGATGTCATGACGGTTGTGAAATGTTTTGAAAATATGAAATTCTGTATGAATATAAGATGCTCTCATAACACTGTTCAATTTGTACATACATACACGATAGTGTTTTGGATAAGGATAGGACAGAGGGGATTTTTTCTATATTAATCTCCTAAATAACTTCCTCGATAGAGCAAAAGTAGTATTGCTCCACTAAAAAGGAAGGGAAATTATGCTTTAATGCTGAATTAGCCAAGGTATTGGCACTGTTTACAAAGTACAAGTAAATGAATACTGACATTTCTATTCCTGAGCAAGTTCCTAATTTGTCCCTATGAGTTCACTGGGCTTTTTTTTTTTTTTGGGACAGAGTCTCATTCTGTTGCCCTGGCTAGAGTGAGTGCCTGTAGCGTCAGCCTAGCTCACAGCAACCTCTAACTCCTGGGCTCAAGTGATCCTACTGCCTCAGCCTCCCGAGTAGCTGGGACTACAGGCACGCGCCACCATGCCCGGCTAATTTTTTCTATATATTTCTAGTTGTCTGATTAATTTCTTTCTATTTTCAGTAGAGACAGGGTCTTGCTCTTGCTCAGGCTGGTCTCGAACTCCTGAGCTCAAACAATCCACCCGCCTCAGCCTCCCAGAGTGCTAGGATTACAGGCGTTGAGTCACCCGCACCCGGCCTTTACTGGGCTTTTATTAGCAACTTTTTAATGTAACAAGGATCTCTAAAGTACTTTACAGTTTTCACATACATCCATTCTATTATTTGATTCTCACAATAGTGCCAGTATTATCATTATCTCTGTCTTAAGAGAAATTATCATATTTAGAAAGTAGTTTAGAAAGAGTTATGACTTGAAACCAAGTCTTCTGATTCCATATCATGTACTGTTTATTCTCTTAAAAGTTGCCTCTTAGGTTTTTGTTGTTGTTTAATACTGGTACAAAGGTAAAATTTTTAGTCTGTAGATTTGTATTTTTGTAACTAAATTCTAGGAATTACATTTTGTTTAATATTCTTCTCAGTGGATTTTTAAAATATTTATTTAGGAACTAGAAAAAAAATGGACTCAGGCCTCTAGTTCCTCAGAAAGAGTCAATAATCTCAAGTTAAGGGTCTTGTGATTGCTGTAACCCTGGTGATTAAATTAATAAGCAACATTTCCCTGATGAATAGTTATGTTGAGCATTTTTTCCTGTACCTTTTTGCTATTTGTATGTCTTCAGGGAAATGCAAATCAAACTAAAATCAGATTATCACCTCACTCCAGTTAGAACAGCTACTATCAAAAATCCAAAGATAAGTGTTGGCGAGGATGTAGAGAAAAGGGAACCCTTACACGCTATTGGTGAGAATGTAAATGAATATAGCCATTATGAAAAACAGTATGAAGGTTCCTCAAAAAATTAAAAATACAACCATCATATCATCTAGAAACTCCACTACTGAGTATATGTCCAAAGGAAACGAAATTAGTATATCGAGGAGATACCTGCACTCCCATGTTTATTGCAGCACTATTCATAACAGCCAAAATATGGAATCAACCTAAACATCCATCAGTGGATGAATGGAAAAAGAAAATGTGGTATATGTATACAGTGGAATACTATCCAGTCACAAAAAAGAATAAAATGCTATCATTTGCAACAATATGGATAAATCTGGAGGACATTATGTTACAATAAGCAAAATAACCCAGGCACAGAAAGACAAATACCGTATCATCTTACTCATATGTGAAATTTATACAATCTACTTCTTATAGAAGTAGAGAGTAAAGTAGTAGTTACCAGAGAATAAGGAGGGCTCAGGGAGAGAGAGATGGGGAGAAATTGGTCAATAGGTACAAAGTTACAGTTAGGTAGGAGGAATAATTTCTGACATTCTATTGCATAGGAGGATGACTGGAGTTAACAATAATCTATATTTCAAAATAACTAGAAGAGAGCTTTTTGAATGTTCACATCACAAAGAAATGATAAATGTTTAAAGTGATGGATATGATCCAGTTATCTCACTACTAGGTATTTACTCAAAGGAAAAAAAGGCATTTTATAAAAAAGACACTTGCACTCAAATGTTTACAGCAACGCAATTCACAATTACAAAGATGTGGAAACAACTCAAGTCCCCATCAATACATGAGTGGATTAATAAAATGTGGTATACGTATACCATGGAGTACTACTCAGCCATTAAAGATGGTGAACTAATATCTTTTGTAACAACCTGGATGGAACCGGAGACCATCCTTCTAAATGAAGTATCACAAGAATGGAAAAACAAACACCACGTGTACTCAATACTAAATTGGAACTAATTAATTAACACTTATGTGTAAGTATGGAAGTAAAACTCAACAGAAATCAGGCAGCTAGGAGTAGGGAGGAGGAAATGGGTAAATTCACACCTAACGGGTACAATGCACACTGTCTGGGTGATGGGCACACTTATAACTTTGACTCGAACTGTGCAAAAGCAAATTATGTAACCAAAACTTTTGTACCGCTGTAATAGTCTTAAATAAAAAAATAAAAATTAAAGTGATGGATATGCTAATTACCCTGATTTGATCATTATACATGTATACATACATTGAAACATCATGTTGTATCCCATAAATATGTATAATTATTATGTGTCAGTCATAAATTTAAAAAATAAGCAACAGATAAAAAGTATAATAGCAACATAAAACCTACATCTTTTTCCTCTGAAATTGGATCAATAATAATAATATCTAAGATCTGAACATTTGGTATATGCCAGCCACTGTTCAAGGCTTTTCATATCTTTAGTAATTTAATTCTCAGGGTAATCTATGAAGTGGACATTATTCCTATAATACTCACAAAGAAACAGTGGCACAGAAACTACGATCTTTTAGGAGAGAGGTTTTTAATGAGAAACTTAAAGATCCTAGGACTTCAAGTAGAGAAGAAACAGTATTATTCAAAAGGCTGAAAATAGTTTTAAATGAAGGAAAAAAGGTTCTGAGGTTTCTCAGATTCTATCCATATATAAAGAAATTAACACATTCCATTTCCATTTGGAATGATCAATATTTCCCCACCATGCACTTAATTTACAAAACCAAACTTTAAGATGACAAAACAATCTTACAAAGATCTTATAAAATCAAAGTCCTCTGGCTTTCAATCAAGTGCTTTTGCTAGTATTGCACAATGCCTCTTTCCTTACTTTATCCACGCTATCAACCACTCATTTTTAAACAACAGTTTAAAAGTTAGGAAGGTTAACAGATTTAAATGGTCCAAACACACTTTCAAACCTGCCAACACCACCTGCTTACAGCCTGCGGAGAAACACCCTGCAGACATAAATCTGAACATGCACACGTATAAAAGCACACACAGGCACACATCCCATACTGGAAGGGACGTGCTCAAAGGTCTTCTCTACCTACAATTCTGTTTCTTGATGAGGATGGAAAGAAGCTTGATGGATCATCAATGAGGAAGAGCTCCTGCCGATGTCTGCTGAATGGGGCAGTGAAATATTCTGGATGAGGATGCCTCACATTCGCTGGGAGTTTCACAGGCCCAAGCATATAGCTTAGGGGAGTGTGCTCAGGTCGAGGAATATCACTCTCTTTAATAGGCATTTTCATTCCCAACACTTCAGCATAAGTAACTAATACCTCCCAAGGGGCATGGATCTTGACAAAATAAGTTCTTCCATCTTCAGAGTCCTACATAAAATAGGGAAAATAACAGAAAGCTTACTGATCAGTTTGTCACTGAGCTGATTAAAGGAAAGAAACACAATTTTATACAATCTAATTTTTTAGCAAAACTTTGAGAAAACAAAATTTAAAAAAAGATATATATTTATACCTATATTTACATATATATACATTTATACTTTTTATATATATTTGTGAGAGAAAGAGAAACAGAAACATACAGAGACACACAGAGACAGACAGTATTTTTAAAAATATATTTCGGGGTCAATATACACTCAGCCCTAAATTCAAGTTATATATGTGGTTCTGGGCAATCTCTAAGTTTTAGTGACTAGCTATTAGCCAAGAATTTTGTTTAGGTTATATGAGGGATACATACAAACTATAAGATGCACTCACTCTTCTTACCCAGCTTCTTTGGTATATAGCCTACACAAACAGGAAGAACTTTAGGTAATAAGGGTTCATTATGTATGAGAATATTTAAATTATAGATTGTGTGGTATAATATACATTTATTAGTTCAGTAAAAATTGGAGAAATGAAGAACTATAGATTATTAGAACTAGAAAGTATTAAAGGTTTCATAGACAGGATGGGATCTTAAATAGGTCTTCAAGAACAATTTTGAAAGAAGTTCTAGAAAAACAGTAAACGAAAAGAAGTTTTAAAGAAAATTTGGCATATTCATGAACAGAAAGATTGCCTTGAGTTAAATAGCAGATTATGCTCCAACATAGCCAGGCTAACTATTATCAGATTATGGGCAGCCTTCAAACTGAGACAGTTATGAAACAAAGACCATGTCTTGCCTTTCTTTGTATCCTGAATAGAAATGGTGTATGTCCAGTTTTAAAGTGTTCCTCTAAGCATCTCATATTCAGAGAACTGATCTACTTAGGCTGTCAGTACACAGGCCGTCAGTACACATACATATTTGTAGACTGTAAGACTACGGGCCGTCAGTACACATAATTGTAGCCAAAAGTGCTATTGTATTGCCTGCAAACATAAAATCTATCCAGTCAAAGGTCACAATAGAAGAAAACAACACTTAAAAAAGTAAGATTCTTATATAAAGTGACAACTACATTTACCCTTTTATCTTCAGTTTCCAACTCAAGACCTGTTTTTATGAGATTTTGTTCAAACTCTTTTCTTCTTTCCTGTGGCAAAACAAATCAATAGAATTATACAAGACACTTCTGTTTTATTTGCTCAGTGATAGACAGTGTCTTACTTATCTGAACAACTTTCCTTTAAACTAACATATATAAAAACACAAGAGAAATATAATTGAAGCTGAACCATCTCATTCTAGAAATAATTCTTATTCATCCATGAAATTTTAAAACCCCTCTGTCCATCTCATTAATCGCTGCATTTATGAGTTTATTTTTATGTTTGATAAGTACTTGCCAAATTTTGTAACATATTCATGATGCATTATCAATTATGCAAATGTACCATTATAAAAATAATTCAATATCAAAGAACAATTTTAAGGTTTAGAGCGTTACGGTTAAAGATAATAAAAACATTTGAATCAATATACAAATTTGTTGTTGTAATAAAGTTTTGATTGAATGAACAATAAAAGACTCCCAAGGATAAAACATTTACACTAGGAAAAAACAATCTGGGGAAAGTCAGATAGAAATTTTAGGTGAATGAGAAAAATAAATGATATAAAATGTCAACTGTTAAAAAAGGGTTTCTTCATATATTTTTTAAAAATGAATGGTGGTGGGTGTCAAATTTCCATGGTATTTACTTTCTATGGATATATGTGGAAAAGTAATTGAGCAGGACCATTTACAATATATCATAGGTTACATTCTTTACAACTATTGAAATGCACGATAAATAATTACAGATGGGGAAGACTTATAGATGGATCAGGCTTTTGGGGGAAGTTCAGAAATTCATTCTGGACCTGTAGAGTCTGAGACGTCTGTGAGATTTCCAAATAGAAACGCAGAACAGTCATTTAATTATGCACATGTGGGAGAGAAGTATGGTCTGGAAAGGTGAACTTTGGACTTAGCACACACATGGTTTTAAAATAGTGAGACAGAATGGTATCAAGGAAATCAGTGTGAACCATTAAAAGATAAGAATTAAGGACTGTGCAGTGAAGCACTACAACAATAAAGGATCTGGGAAAAGAAAAAATTGAGATGGAGAAACCAGAAAAATAAGAGAAAAACTAAGAGAATGTGGAGTTCTGGAAGCCAAGTGAAGAACATATGCAACAAAGAAGGGAATGATCAACAGTGTCAAATGTTGCTAATGGATCTAGTAAGATGAGGGCTGAGACCTAACCATTGGCTTTATACATGGAGATGAGCAGAGAGGTTGGGGTGACGGCCTGAAAGGAATGCATTTAAGAAATGACTGGGCCAAAAGGAATGTAAGAAATAGAAGTAACTGGTAGGGAAACTGGGATCAAAAGAAGGTTTTCATTCTTGCTATTTTTTTTTAATACAGAAAAATTAACAGCATATTTGTTTTTTAATACAGAAAAATTAACAGCATATTTCTTTATTGAAAGGAATAGGCCAGGAAAGAACAAAACAAAATATAATTTAGGAGAAAGAGGAAATAACTGTAGGAGCAATATCCCTAAAGAGGTGTACAGAAAAGAGTTAATACAGCAGGCATGAAACTGCTATCCTTAGAAAGGCCTGCCTGCAACTTTAGAAAGGTTGGCTCTAGTGTCTGGGACTTTGCCTTTCTGGGGGAATTCTCACCATTCCCAGAACTGGTCAGAGTGGCTCACTTTGCCTAAACTGTTTGTACAAACAGTGCAGTTTATGCTGAACATCTACTTTTCTTCTGGGAGTATGGAATTTTGTATGTGGTAGGCAAAATGTGACAAGGTAACTAGCCCCCAGTAAAAACCCAGGGCATTGAGATTTTAATGAGTTTTCCCAGGTGAAAATGCTTGTGGATGGATAGATATAGTGATAGAAATATACAGAATTTTTCTTCTACTTGCTTCAGTTTTCTCAGTGAAGCAAAAAAGTGTGGTCAGCTGGCATAAAGATGGCGGGGGGAGGTATTGGAGATATAAGGAAAGAAAAAAAGTTATAAAATAGTCATCTAGGAAGGTGGGAGACAATAGAATAGGGAAGTAAAGTATGACTGCTACACACCACAAGTGCCCAGTTGAGGTGCATGGGCACAAATGTAAGGTAAAATGTATCAGTGAACTGTATGCTTTTCCTTCTTCATGGGTGTTGGCACGTAGGAGGTGGAGAGTTGGGTTTAACTAAAGTTGTTTTGTCAGGTAAATACAATTGAGAGACGGCAAGACACTCTTGGTATATATAATAGAGTCATTACAATTGTTGACCATGGACTTACGCTGGATAAAGACAGAAAAGAGGAGAATAAGGAGGACTAAAAAGGTGGTAAGATAATCGCATCTTATCTGGTCCTGGTGAGCTTGAAAGAAGAAGGGTATGGGTCAGATCTGAGGGGTTAGTCAGATAGCTGGACACATGGAATGAGATTCTAGAGAGCTGCAGTTATTAGCAATGACAAGTTCTAGGGGAGTGAATGGCTGAGTTAGAGTAGAGGCTGAGAACATTGGAAAAGGTCGTACAAGTAACAGAGAGGCCAGAGTGCCAAAATAATCATGTATGTATGCACTGAGATTACCAATGACGAAACAAAGGAGTATTGTTGGAGAGCTGACAGTGAGCCAGGAGCTAAAATTGTTGAGAAATAAAAGGGAAGACCCAGGGACAGATAAATGACGGCACGAATACAGGCTAGTAATTAATATGCTGAAATGAAAAGCTTGGAATTTAGGGACAAGGGAGGGAGAATGGAGTGTAATCAACAACAAGATACAAAGAAGGCAATCGGTATTTCCCCCGTCTCGAGGGAAAGGCTGTGTAAAGAAAACAACCACCACTTGAGAGGGCTGTTAGGAGAAGCAACAAACCTCAATGAGGAGCCAGGTTTGAAGGGAACATTCAGAGAAGAGATGAAAATGAGGACAGTTCACGAATTTTAGAGGCCTGGAGGAAGGGTTTTCAGGGAAAGAGTGAAAGAAAGGGACAGATCTGGATATATACAGGGTCTGATGGGGACAATACCTATATTTTTTTTAATTTTTATTTTTATGACCTTACTTTGTAAGTACTTAAGTAAATGTGTGTGTGTGTATACACATATATATATTAATTTATTAAATCATTATTTTAAACATCAAATATTTATTGAGCATCCATTATGCTCCAACCACCATTCCAGGCTTTTGGTATACAGCAATGACCAAGACAAAGTTCTTGGCCTCATAAACTTAATATATGGTATTGACAGTAAACAAGTAAAGAAATGAATAAATAAGTTCATAAAGTAATAAGTATTATAATACAAATAAAATAGGATCAAGAATAAAGCACAATATAAAGGCTATATCGGATAGGATGAATTAGTCATACATTTTAAAAATGAAAATGTCATATAATAGGTAAATATTATACAGACATACACCTCAAACTTTTGATGTCACATTTAATATCTAAGGTGATTTATA
>NW_012144744.1:1774255-1775378 GCF_000956105.1 Propithecus coquereli | reverse complement strand
AACTCAGGGTGTTTGAAAATTAAGGAATAAACAAAGTAGCTAAGAGGATTGCAACTCCAATTATTTCCAGAGTGCACAATCAAAATGGGTAAATATACTCTCCTTCTCCTGAAAGCCAAAGGCTACCTAGGAAAACCCAAACTTCTATCATTATGTCATGTCCTGATGATAATCTATAAATTAAAACACACACACACACACACACACACACACACACACACACAGAAAAATCACTGGTAGCCTTGTAAGTCACCATGAAGTACATGTTTTAGGACTGTTAACACAAATTAACTATTGAACACTAACTGGAACAAAAAAATACTGATAATCTGTTACATATAACTGAATTCCATTAAAACACATCATGCTTTTGTTTTGCTAAAAATATGACATAAAGATCATATTTTTGTCATGTGTGTGTGCATTTGAGTTTATATTTGATTTCTTCTTAGAAATGCCTGTTTATAATGAAGCAAACATTTCAGTGGCTTCTCTTTGAATAATGTAGTTCATAAATCTGTATTCCTGACGGAAGTTCATAAACCTCTGTAATTATGTAAATTGGGTATGTGAGGGGGTATATACATTTTAGGAAAAGGGTCCATTGATTTCATTACATCCAAAAAATATTAAAAATCACCAATTTTAAACCTCAACTGTCTGGAGACTAGGAATTAATGACAAAGTCCCCCCAAATCAATAGTATCCATTGGAAGAAAAACCACCCAAGCTATCATAGCAGCCATCCAGGGCACAAGCAGCATTATTCAGTACTGGGTTTACCATCAGACGCCGCCTCAGGAACAAATTGAATCTCTTTGCAGGCTGTGTGAAGCAACCAATACAGAGTTAGAAAATCCTGCCCAGGACTGAAGTAAGAATTACAAAAAGCCTCTCAATAATGCCTTTAGTACATGACTTTTTTCTTCTTTTTCCTTTCCTTTCCTTTTTCCTTCTGGGTCCCAATAACTGCTCCCTCCCCTCTTCCTTTCAGTTGTATGGATGATAAATTCATAGTTATTAGACCTATCCATACTGGGATTCTCCGGTACCCCATCTTTATAAAGGTCTTTTTATTAAGCCCTTCTCAAATTATCCTATGACTAACAGGACTCTGATTAAT
>NW_012144744.1:1770144-1772890 GCF_000956105.1 Propithecus coquereli | reverse complement strand
TTTCACAAAACAAAATTAAATGTAAAAAGAAAAACCTAACCTAAGTGACTGATGGGAAAATGGACAAAATATATGAACAGTGATCTAGCAAAATAAAATGATCATTCAATGTAGAAAAAGATGACTATCTCACTCATAGTGAGAGAAATGCAAATTTCAACTACACAAAGATACTCTGCTAACTGAAATAGCTCCTAAAAGCCACTATCTCACTATCATCAGGAAAAATCTAAAAGCACGAAAATACACTTGAAAAGACTATGGAGAAACAGGCATTCTCATACATTTGTTAGAAATGCAAGAAAACAAACTTGGCAATCTATGGCAAAATTACATTATTCTTCCACGCAGAAAGATAAAATGGCCAAAATAGTATAAGACTAATTTCCAATGGTATTCATTTTAGCAATATTTGTAATAGCATTGGAAAAATAAACTATATAAAAACGGTTGCTACAAAAGGATTGAGAGGACAAAGAAGAAAGATTGCTCTAAAAATACTTTGTTCCATAGTTTCAGCCTAAAATGTATTAACCCTCAAGCTCATAAAATCTAAGCTTCAGGGCCTCTTACTTGCGCTTGCCCCTTCCAAGCATTTAGGAAGGACTCTAGCAATGTGTTCTCATGGTAAAATACATTTGTAAATCTTTTAAAGTAAACTTTTGTCCCACTATGTTTCTTAACAAGTGACAAGAAAATTGTATAAGCTTTAGGCTCCACTAAACATTAATTCACTCTATGGTTTTCAACTTTGGAATTATGTAAATGTTTTATATGACCAAAATTAAAAATAAATTAAAAAAACCAAACCAACAAAATTTCAATTATTTTAATTTGATTAACTCCATAATCCTCATTTTGAAATACTAACAATTAGTAACCAAGTGAAAAGCAAACCATCATTTATGTTAAAATTGTCAGTATGAGAATATAACTATTTCCCCATCTTCCTAACCAGCATCTTTTATTTAATAGGCAACTAATGAAAAGGTTTAAGTCCCTTTACTAACTTCTGAATTTTATTTTTAAATAAATTGTACCTTCATGATTATTCTTAAGCATATACTTACAGAAGGGAAGAGGGATGTAATGGAGAAAGGATACTGAACTAGGCCTCAGAAACATGAGTTCCAGTCCAAGATCTACCCCTTACACATACGGATAATTTTGGTCAAGTCATTACACCTCTTAGATGCTTCATTTTCTCATTTGCAAACTGGGAAATATTAAAATGCAAGCAAAGTGTTATGATTAATGTGTCATTCTCATTAATATATCTGATGTTACTTTTTTCCCTAAAGAAACTTAATTTTTTTCCCTAAAGTAACAAATCCTCAAATACCATGTATGAGGGCCTGAAAAATAACTGAACTAGAAAAGAGTATCAACACTGAAGATTACAAAACGATGCCCCAATTGTGTCCATGCAAGAAAGGATAGTACTGATGGCTGCTTACCGTTGTTTCTTCTCCAATGAGATAGCTGGACTCTCTGCTGCTCTGGCTCTGCTAACAGCACCAGGGGAAGACATAATACTGTTAATAAGACTGCAAGTGGGGCAGAGGGAGCAGTTAAGTCTCAACAACAAAAACTCTAGGTTCTCTATGTAGAAATACTTCTGGAACTCAAGGAATCTATGAAACATCTGAAATTGTATGCAAACTGTGTATAGAGTATACACATATAAACTGTGTATATGTGTATACATTTGCGGGTGTCTGTGTCTGTGTGTGTCTGTGTGGAGAAGAGAAAGAGAGCTTAAGAGAGAATGAGATTTTGTGAGGTAGTTTTATCAAATCATAAGAAAAAAAAATCTGTGACCCAAGAAATGGTTAAGAACTACCACATTACAGAGAAATAACAAAGAGGTCTATTCTTTTCATGATGCTGAATCCTAAACAGGACCAACAGGAAGTGCAAAATTCATTGTCTATTCTATGCCTTTCAATGTTTGTTTGGAATTATTAAAGTGAATACCTTGGAAAATGCACCATCAGGATTCTTAAGAATTTGCACTTAAAACCCAAGGAAAAAGTATATATATATATATACTATAAACCACTTATATAATAAAGCCATAATGATACCTGCCCTGGTGTATGATGTATTTCCAACTTCTCATGTTACATGATAGCCTGCATACCACAAGACATGCTCCTGAGATTACATGCTCCTAAGATCACACCCAATCACTTCTTAGCAGTCTCTAGTGACAATTACAATAGAATACTATGGAGAAATTACTTGAAATTTATGTCCAGACTGGAATTCACTTACCTTGTTTTTGGAAAATCACAACTAGCATGTCCTTCTGTTCAGATGATGCTGAGCATATGAGCTTTGAAAATAGCAGATAAAAAGTGCTATGGACATATTTTAAAAATACTCAAAGAGTACCTTGGAAATATACCCAATATTACAAAAGTTCAGAAGCAGAATGTGCCACAGAAATAGCAGCAATTTTTCTGTTCTTAAAGAGGAAGAAAAATTGATAATTTTAAACACATTCCAATTTTCATACTACTGTATTCAATATAAATTATAAGATGAATGTCATCTACTGTATTAAAGTAATACTGAAACAGGTGCAAAGCATTGTGGGAAGACTGAGACTGTGTACATACATGGTCAAAATCCTATTATAATTATAATCCCCTTATATGAGATTCTATCTACTTGTGGACCTTGAATGAATTCCACTAGCTCATCTAAATGAAGCTAATGAGTAACTTGATCACTCAATTCT
>NW_012144744.1:1736484-1768219 GCF_000956105.1 Propithecus coquereli | reverse complement strand
GGAAGGCAGCCACAGTTTTTTAATCATTCGACCTACTATAGGACATTTGGGTTGTTTTCACTTTTGGCTACTGCAGATAGAACTGCTATGAACGTTTGTGCTCAGGTTTTTATGTGAATATGTTTTCATTTCTGTGAGATAAATGCCCAAGAGTATGACTACCCGAGTCACATGGTAACTATATATTTGCTTTTTAAAGAAACTGCCCAATAGTTTTCCAGAGTGGCTGTAACATTTTACATACCCACCAGCAATGTATGAGAGATTCAGTTTATCTACATCCTCACCAATAATTGGTATTGTCACTATTTTCTATTTTAGCTGCGGCAATAGGTATATAGTGATATCCTACTTTGGTCTTATTTTGCATTTCCCTAATGGCTCGGGATATTGAACATATTTTCATAGCTTATCACCCAAATTTCTTCTTTAGTGAAATGTCTCCACATATACTTTGACCATTTTTAATTGAGTTTTTAAAAATATCGATTTACTATTAATTTAATATCAATATTTAATTCTGTAGGTTATTTATATACTAAAAATACAAGTCCTCTGTCAGATACAGGATGTGCAAATATTTCTCCCAGTCTGTAGTTTGTCTGTTCATCATCTTAACAGGATCTTTCACAAGAAACTAATACATATACATTTAACTTACCTCATTCATGTGGAAAGCGTAGCTTGTATCTCTACTGGATCTTTTCCCTAAATGAAATAAGAAAAAGAAGAACATGTTAAACTGGACAACTGATCATATTTGGATATGTTCAAAAGTCTGCATCAGAATAAAATAGGAATTCACCAACCAAAAAAAAATTCAGAGAAAATATACAGGAAGAAAATATACAAGACCTTCCTGGAGCTAAGTTGTTCAAAACAGCCTCTAAAAAAAGTCTCACCAAAATCTGGTACTGCAAACTAGCATAACCTCTACGGAAAGTAGTATGGAGATACCTCAAAGAATTAAAAGTAGACCTACCATTGGATCCAGCAATCCTACTACTGCGTATTTACCCACAGGAAAAAAAGACATTTTGTAAAAAAGACACTTGCAGTTGAATGTTTATAGCAGCACAATTCGCAACTGCAAAGATGTGGAAACAACCCAAGTACCCATTAATACATGCGTGGATCAATAAAATGTGGTATACTTATACCATGGAGTATTACTCAGCCATAAAAAATAGTGAATTAATACCTTTTGTAATAACCTGGATGGAAGTGGAGACCATCCTTTTAAATGAAGTATCTACAGAATGGAAAAAGAAAACACATGTACTCACTACTAAATTGAAACTTATAGATCAACACTCATGAGCACATATTGTTGTAATATTCAACAGAAATTAAGCAAGTGGGAGGGGAGAGGAGGGGATGGATAAATTCACACCTAACAGGTATAATGCACACTATATGGATGATAGACACACTCATAACTTTGACTCAAACTGTACAAAAGCAATTGATGTAACCAAAACATTTGTACTCCTGCAATATTCTGAAATTTTTTAAAAATGTATTTGTATACACAAGGAGTGCAATGCGCACTACCCGAAGGATGGACATATTTGAAACACGGACTTCGGTGGTGGGGGAACCAAGGGCAACACACGTAACCTAAACATATGTACACCCATAATTTGCTGAAATAAAAAAAAAAAAGAAAAAATAATAAAATAAAATAAAATATACTTGAACAACAACAACAACAAAAAGTCTCACCCAAAACTGACTATAATTTAGGGGAAAAGCATCAACTATTGATGTGTAGAATACAATCTCTGGCATTAATCTCTTATCAATGCAGTTATCAATTCATAGCCACAAAAATAATAAAAGGAAAATATCCAATAGGGATGTCCATTGGTATCTGTTATTCTCACCCTGTGAGATTTAATATTCTCTCAGATTGTTCTCCTGAAATTTAACTAGATTGGCTGCAATTAAAACACTACCAGAGCACTACCAAATTCTAAAGAGGCCAAATTACTTTCTTGACACAGAGATAGCTCTGTAATCGATACATGTTTAGTCAGTTGGACTAAAATAAATGTTCAAATAAGTTTGTGATGCTAAAGAGTGTTAAATATAGAATTCAGATTCTTACTCTTTAGTGACTCCAACTTGGAAAAACACTGAGAAATATTTCTCAAACAAAAACTTTCTATACAAAAAACTTTTTGGAGGAAATGTCACAATGGAAATTTAATAAAATGTTGCTACCATATAAAGGCCATCCATAGTAACTGCAATTTTAGGAAGAGTTAGTATATATTCCAAAAATATAAAAACTAAATCTACCATTTATATGGCTTTTCATAATCCAAGAAAAAAATTCATTTTACAAAACAATATTAAACATATGTTAAATGAAATTAATTGTACCAAGCTTACAACAGTCCAATTCCTTTCCATAGGCTATGCAAATCACTCAGTTACTCTCTCAAATCGTTGAACCCACAATATAGATAAATCTTTACTTGATACAAATTCAATCATTATAAGTCAGCTGGGGTATAAAGTCCAAAGTTTTCTATACAGAGGACTTTTAGATTTTTGTTGGTTCATTTGTTAAAACAAGCCTTCATGTGAAAAATAAATACTGGTTTGTAAGAAATATGTATTTTATTTACTATTTTATTTTATTTAAAAAAGCAGATTCATGGTCCATAACTTTGATAATAAAAGATAAAGATCATTCTTGTTATAATAAGTTCTTTGCCTGATTAGCAAAACCTTTAAAATTAACCAAAATCAACCTACTTCTCCAGCCTCAACCGTTTGCTCTCTTAAGCCCAGCCCACTAGTCTTCTTTCAGTCTTCTTGTACCTTCTTTCAGTTTCATGTTCCCTTTTCATGGTACCTTAACAGTTATTCCTCTGCAAGGAATGTTCTCTGTAACGCTTTCAATCTGTCCCCCAAAGTTCAGTGTTGAGAGGTGGGACATTTAAGAGGTGTTAAGGTCATGAGGGCTCTGCCATTATGGCAGGAGGGATTTGCTGTAAAGGGAATTCGGCTCTCTCACATGGACTCTCTCTCTCATGTGATGCCTTCTACCATGTTATGACACAGCATGAGGAACCTCAACAGATGCGGCCATTCAATCTTGGATTCAATCTCCCAGCCTCCACCAAGTACCTAATAAACTTCTCTTGTTTGTAAATTACCCAGTCTGTGGTATTTTATTATAGCAGCACAAAACAGACCAAGACATTCTTCCTCTTCCAACCTTGCCCTGGGTAATTTCTCACATTTTTTCAGATAGCAGCCTATAAGTCACTTTCTCCCCTGAAAAGCCTTCTCTCACCTATCTGACTAGTTCAAATCATCTTAATTGTCTCTACTCGATGGCACTTCTCAAAGTTTCAAATTTATAAGGATATGTGTGCTTTTTGATGAATGTCTTTTTCCCCCCCAAAGACTATAAGTTCCTGAAAGGTAGACATAATGTATGATTTTGTTCTTTCAGCATACTGATTTGCAGATTAAAATTCCTTGACAAACATTTATTGATGGAATGAATGAGCAGGCTAGCATAGGAACCAAGTTATTTCACTACTGTTCCTGAAAATGATAAGCCAAAATAAATCCAGAACTTGCCACATGTCAGGCACTGTGGTACGTACTAATCTATTTACATACCATTTACATTGTATTAGGCATTATAAGTAATCTAGCAATGATTTAAAGTATATGATAAGATGTGCACAGGTTATGTGCAAATACTATACCATTTTATATAAGGGATTTGAGTATCTGAGGATTTTGGTATCCGCAAGGGGTCCTGGAACCAATCCCTTGAGGGCACTGAGGAATGATTATACACACACATACAACCATATATACATATATATTATACACATACACACACAATACTCTATAGTTGACAATACAAATCCTACGTCAGCAATTTTCAAAGTACAGTCTGCCAACCCCTGTCAAGATCAGATTTATTTTTTGATAATAGTAATACCTTATTTGCCTTTTCATTTTGTTGACATTTGTACTGATGGTGCAAAAGCAGTGGGATAAACCTGCTGGTGCCATCACACAAATCAAGGCCATGGCACCAAACTATACTAGCAGTCATTGTATTTTCCACCTACATGCATTCTCAGTAAAAAAAGAAACAAAAACCCATTTTAACTTAAAAATGTCTTCAATAAAACAGTAAAATTACTAATTCTATGAAATCTTTACCCTGAACACACATCTTTTTAATAATCTATAAAGAAATAGGATGCATGCATGAAGCACTGCTGTTGTACTCCACAGAACTATGGTTATTTCATGAAAAAACACCTTGCACTGCAAGGTGAAGTAGCTGATTTTTTCATGAAACACCATTTTAATTGAAAGTATGACTGACAAACATATATGGTCATAGAGACTTGGCTAATGGGTAGACATTATCTCAAAAATTAATGACATGAACCTGTCACTTCATGGAAAACAGCTGACAGTATTTTTTGCCATTGGTAACATTTGAGTTTCAAATGAAAGTCAGAATTTTAGAAAACTTGTATCTGTCACCATGAGCTGAAGAGTTTCACAAGACTGTCCTGCTGAGATCAGTATTGATGTTAATGTGACTTTTTGATATTTTACAATGAAACATGTCAATGTTTGGCAGCTCTGCACAACTCAGTGAACTAATATTTCTCAAATGACCAATATGTGATGTTACAAAATCATGCAGGGGGAAAAGATCTATTTAAAATGCATGCCAGACCAATGAATTTTAATGTAGCAAACAATGAAAAGTTAATTTAGATGGTTTCAAATTTCATTATACCTAACTTCTAAGAACCTGTTATTAGTTGAATTTTGCTGTAACATCACAGAAGAACATCCATAATTATTTGCCCTTTCTAGGCACCTCATCCAACTACATTTCCTTCCATAAGACTGCAAACTCCTTGAGAGCCAGAAGGAGCACATTTTGTCAACTGTATACTTTTCTGAAAAGCTGAAAGATTCAAGAGGATAGATTTGTTTCTTCACACAGTACGTTCCTTCTCACCCCCTCACACTTACTGCTTCCTAGCTTTGTCACGCACACATGCACACAGACAATCAGATGTTCACATGTGCTATAGACTCAGGCACACTTGTACACTCCGTCATAGAGTATAAAGGTGGAATACCTATGCATAAACACCAAGTCTCTGTCAAAACAGAAGCCTGACTGAAGGGCAGGATTTAAAGCCAACGAATCTGTCAGCTTCTTACTATTGCTCCAAATTCCTCTAGAATGAATGGAGATGACTAAACTCGTTCTGTGGCCTAAAAACCAGAGAAATGAAGGATCTGGTACCAGTTCACTGTGGGGAATCATCAAATATATGCCAAAAGTAAAGCCAGCTCAAAGACTGAGCCATGGGTTCTCACTGAAGGCACATTACTAAGAATACAACACTCCAACAAAGCCAGAGTCCAAAAATAGCTCTTGTATTTACCAAACGGTCTTCTCAGTTTACACTCCTAATCAGCAGTATAAAATAAAATCTTTGCAGTCAAATATTCACATTACTAAAGGACAGGTGGTTTAAACACAATGCTTAATGTAGCTGTAAAGATGCAAGCAACTTTACATCAAACATTTAAATTGTCTTTTCCAACACTAAACCCCTGGACTGTCTTTTCCAATGCTGACCATAAATCAGCTAAAGAAAATACATTTCATATCAGAATGTCCTTACAATATCAGTCAATAGTTCAATTCCAGCAATACATTTTGACATTTTACTAGCAGTGTTTGTCTATGTAACTATTTAAGTGTTCTATTACATTTTGCCATTAGAACTTCATTTTAAAAATTAATAGACAGTAGAAAATTAGCTGCCTGGAAATCACTGATTGCTTACAGGTTCAACTGTGAAGAAAAGAGATTCAGAGAAAACGCAACAATTACTAGAAATATCTCATTAACTGTTACATCTAAAAGGCAAAATGTTAATGTCTCTCTTGGAAGAAATCCTATTGCATGTAAATCAATTGTTTAACACTCTCATATTCAATCTTCAAAGGTGATTTAGGAAACACATAATATACAACATTGAGGCTTACCTGTATGGGTAAATTTACTCTAAGAAATATGTTTATATTTTACAATGTAGAAATGAAAGCGGCTACTAAAATTTGATGCTATGTAATCTAGAATTTTTCAGTCTTCTACAGCCAACACTTTTGTTTTTATAATTGTCATTTAACTACAGAAGAAAACATACATGGAAGTAGGCTTCCAAAATTCTACTCTACTATCAATATTAAAAAAAAAAAAAAAAAAACACATCCTCATAACAATGCACTTTTCATAGAACCCTAGTGCTACCGAATGTCCCCTCCAAAACTCACGGTGAAATTTAACTGCCATTGTAATGATATTAGGAGGTGCACCTTTTAAGAGATGATTAGGACATGAGGGCTCCACCCTCACCAATGGATTAATGCCATCATCTAGGGAGTGGGTTTGTTATCTCAGGAGTAGGTTCCTGAGCAAAGGACAAGTTTGGCCCTATTTCTCTGTCTCACAGACTCCTTTGCTTTTCCATGTTATCATGCAGCACAAAGGCCCTTACCATATGCCAGCACCATGCCCTTGGACTTTCCAGCTTCCAAAACCAAGAGATAAATAAACTTCTTTTCTCTATAAATGACCTACAGTGTGATATTTGGTTGTAGCAACAGAAAATGAACAAAGACGCCTAATAATAACAAAGGTCTCAATAATGGGCGGTAAAACTGACCCAGTAAAATAACCCAGTAAAATGTTGAGTAACATCTAAAAAAATAAGTCACCTGAGTGGCCTGGACCACCCTGCTTTTTAGGCCCTGCTGCCATCAATGTCAGACTTCTCTGATGCCTGGGTTCTGGATCTGTGAGCAAATCTGTATATAGGAATTTGGATAGAATGGAGTTATTAGATCCAAGCATCAAATATAGGGCATTCTTCATCAATATCTTTTCCCCTTACCTCCACCCAAATCAGAGGCACAGCTTTGATCACAGGAGAGAGCATAAACAGATTACAAAAGCCTTTGTAAAGAAAAGAGAAAACTGAAATCATTCTGTGAAAAGTTCTAAAATCTTCCTGGGCTGGGCATGGTGGCTCATGCCTATAATCCTAGCACTCTGGGAGGCCGAGGTGAGAGAATCGTTTGAAGATAGGTGTTCCAGACCATCCTGAGCAACAGCGAGACCCCATCTCTACCAAAAGTAGAGAAATTAGTCTAGCGTGGTGATGCGCACCTGTAGTCCCAGCTACTTGGGAGGCTGAGGCAGGAGGATCCCTTGAGCCCAGGAGTTTGAGGTTGCAGTGAGCTATAATGATGCCACTGCACTCTAGCCCAGTTGACAGAGCAAGACCCTGTTTCAAAAATTAAATAAATAAATAAATAAATAAATAAAACTTTCCGGGGATGGAGTCATGCTTCATATAACCTTAAATGATACTAATTTGTAATTCTAATAAAAAAAAAAATCTTAAGGCTAAATTAGATCATACTTCAAGCAACCTTAAGAAGACAATGGTCAATCTCTGTAATGCCATGTTGAAACATTTCTTCTTCATTTTACATAGAACATTACATAATACACATTTTTCCCTCTGCGCTTCTTCAGTGAAGAATATATTTCTGTACCTTGACATAGTTTTACTTCAGGACTGATTATAAGGGATTACTGAACATTTTAAATGAATATTTATGTATATTTAGAGCTTTGGATTACTGAGATTACAGAAGAATGTGATTCTCAGCAAAGGAGGAAATCATCAAATGAATATGGCAAGGGACTTTCGATTTTGTACTTCTGAAAGTCATCTGACTTCTTTTGCACCACTGACCACCCATCAGTATGCTTATTATATCCTTTCGTGGAGCCACTATTCAAAGCTTAAAGTTTTCAATAGCTTTATTTCCTTCTGTCCTCAAATTATTTTTGATTTTAAAAAAGGAGGGTATGTTTCAAGTGACACCATCAAAAACGTGGAAAGAGAACCAACAGAATGAGAGAAAATATTTGCAAATCATGTATCTAATTAGGGACTTGCCTCCAGAATACACAAAAAACCATTACAACTCAATAATACAAAGACAAATAACTCAATTTTTAAAACAGGCAAAGGATTTGAATAGATGCTTCTCCAAAGAAAATATATGAATGGCCAATAAGCATATGAAAATACTTGCCACTTTAGTCACTGCATTGGGGAAATGCAAATAAAAATCACATTGAGATACCATTTCACAACCACTAGGATAGCTATAATAAAAAGGACAGACAATAACAAGTGTTGGTGAGGACGTGGAGAAACTGGAACCCTAATACATTACTGGTGGAAATGAAAATGGTGCATGCTTGGGAAACAGTTTGGCAGTTTCCCAAAATGTTCAATATAAAGCTACCACATTATCCAGCAATTCCACTCCTAGATATATACACAAGAAAAATGAAAACATAAGCTCATACAAAAACTTATACATGAATGTTCACAACAGCATTATTCATAGTAGCAAAAAAAAATGGAAATTATCCAAATTTCACCAATTAATGATTGGATAAAGTATAATGTATTTCTACAATGGAACAGTATTTAGCAATTAAAAGAAATGATGCACTGATATAAGCTACAACATGGATGAACTTCAAAAACTCTATACTAAAAGAAAGAAGTCAGTTACAACAGACCATATATTGTATGATTCTATTTATATGAAGGGTTTGGAATAGGCAAATTTATAGAAATACTAAATAGATTATTGGCTGCCTAGCTAGAGGTGGGGAGTTGGGAGGATGGGAAGTGACTGCCTATGAGGTTTCTATTTGGGTGATGAAACTGTTCTAAAATTAGATTATAGTGATGGTTGTAAAACTTTATACTAAAAACCATCGAATTGTACACTTTAAATGAGTAAATTTATGGTATGTAGATTATATTTCAATAAAACTGTTAAAAAAGGGACCCAGGAGGATGGAATAATAAATTCTATTTCTTGATGCCTTTAAAAACAGAACTGCAAGACTATACTCAGATCTTTTATTACTTGAAAAACCTGTTTCCATGTTTAGATCTAATAGTAAACAAGACATAAAAATAGAGTGTCACTGAGGGAACTGAGGTCCCGAAGATAGCAAAAAAAAAAAAAGTGTTTTAGTAAAATGTGTGCGCTAAAAGAGATCCAGAGATTATAGGTCTGTGTAAAGGTCTTAGCAAACAACGGACAAGTATTTCTTCACGGAACCAAAGGTTCAATGAAAGCCGTTTTGTAAAAGCAGCAGCGTTCCCAAGAGCGTAAGAATCTCAGGCTGACAGACCTTAAGATCTGCTCCTCCCATAATTTACAAGCATTCAGAGCATGATCAGTAATAGGCAAAAAGAGCGAGGCAAAAGTACTCAAGGACCAGCTCCCTACACGTGGGATAGCCGTTGTGGCACGGTAAGCTGAGGCTTTCGGGGGGAGACCATTCCTTTCCCGGGTTCGGCGGCGCAGGCACCGCAGCGCACCCGCCCAGCGCGCCAGCCAAGCCCCCTGAATTCCTCCGCGGCTCCCCGGCGTCCGGGACCACCCGGGTCACGGGTCACACACAGGTCGCAGGTCGGGAGCGCGCTGCAGCAGCAGACAAAGCTGCAGGGCGCCAAAACCCACCCCAACCACGGACTGTCTGTCCTGAGGTCTCTGTCTCGCGCAGGCCATGCCTCGCCACGAACGTCCCCGGGACTCAAGCCGCAGAGCCGCCAACGTCCCCCGGGGCCCCTGCGCCGGGGATGGCAGGGTCCACGCGCGCAGCCCTCCTCTCTTTCAGCGCCTCTCGGCGGGCTCCTACCTTTCTCCACCACCACTTCCAGGAGATTCGGGTCGCCCATCTTCGCCAGCTCGTTAATGACACTGATGCGCGCGTGTGGTGGAGCCCTGGGGCAGACACTGAATTTGATCTTGGGCCGCCGGGATTGCCGCCGATCCGTGAAGAGGTCGGCCGTCCCGGCGTAGGCCTCGTCTTCGTCCTCCTCGGACTCCACCGTCCTTGGGCCCTTCCGCCAGGTGGGGTTCCTCTCCAGCGGGCACTTCCACCCGACCTCGTTCTCCTCCACCTGCTCCGCGACCGTGGCCCTGCGCTGCACTACTTTCTCCCGGTAGCGCTCGTGGGTGTCCTTCCAGTACTTCTCCAAGTACCTGTTCTGGTGCCTGTCCGAGTACCTCTCCTTCTCCCTGCGCTGGCCCCCGTCCTTTCTACGCTTGCCTTCGTGCCGCTTTCTCCGCCTCTCTCCCTCAAGGCCTGAGGGCGCCCCACCCTTAGGGACCGCCGTCCGCCCGCCCCCAGGCTTGGCTGGCTCGCTGCCGGCCCCCTCTTCTCCGCTCTGGCTGTCCCGGCCCCCGAGCCCCGGCTCCGCCACCTGCCGGCCCTCTTCAGGGCCCGCCTCCCGCCCCTCCTCCCGACCTGCCGCCTCCCGCCCCTCGTCGGGGCCCATCTCTCGACCCTCCTCCCGACCCGCCGCCTCCCGCCCCTCTTCGGGGCCGGCCAGCTCCATTCCCAACAGGCTTCCCAGGTCCCATTCTATCGGGTCGCCCCCTGCCCTGGACTCCTGGTTCTCCGAGGCTGCCGCCTCCCTTTCACCCGCACCCTCCTCCTCCGATCCCCACTGGCGGGCCAAATGCTCCCTCAGCCAGTTGTCCTGGTCCTCATCCATCGCTGGGCCCTTCGCCCACCCAGGGGTGCCACTCGGAGAGAACCTGCTCTCAGTTCGAGAGTTATTTTTTGTCGGGTGAGAAAAAGTTCCTCCCCTTAAGGAATCTCTCCCCCTTTAAGGCTAGCGCGTGGCAGGGGTTCTCCAAGGTTCCGGCAGCCCCTTCCCTCTGCCTGTGGCACATGGGTATTAACTTTTCTCCCAGCGTTGCCTGCTGCCTGCATGCTGAACAGGATCTCTGTCTTGTACAGCTGGGGGGAAGGTCAAACCTTGAGGTCTGAGTTCCCACTCAGCCTCTGCCCCTTAAACGTTGAATAGTGTGGGGCAAGTTTCTATAAAGTTCAGTTTCCACATATTGAAATGAGAATGATAATAGTACCCACCTTCTAGGGGTGTTGTGAGGAGCACAGTGTAGAGGGGTTGGCACGGAATGTGTTAAAAATTTATCTGCTATTGACGTTTAGCCCATATTACCTTGATTCCTGTTCCACCTCAAAGGGTCGCTTAGTGCCGGCTCCTCCTCCCCGCCGCGCCCCAACTTCAACCTGGAGCGGGAGGGGCAGTCTGCCTCTTCACAGGCCTTATTCAGTTAGTTGCACGTGTTTGAGACCTTATGAACTGCCAACTCCAACTCCGCAATACTAGAAATTTAAGAAGAATGGGGGGAAAATTGATGACTGGTGCTGACCTAAAGGTGAGGTAGAGGTCTGAGTGACCACCTTGAGAGTGCTGAGAGGGAGTAACTTTGAGTTTGAGGCGGGGATGAGGTGATTTGAGAATAAGGATGAGATGACCAAAGAAGATGAGACTTTTCTTCATTTTTCTGCTACTGTATTTTTTCCCCATTCTATTGACATCTTAGTATGGAGAATCATCTTTTACAGATGAGGAAACAGGCCTAGAGAGAAGTGTTTTCGTGAAGGTCACGATTAACTATGAAACTGCAAATCACTCCTTTTGCCTATACTTTGCTATCTTTTCCCTGCTTAAACCTCTAGGAAAATATGATTCGTGGTCAAGTGATTCAAGACTGTAGGCAATTCTTTATTTGATGTATTTTGGAATTGTGTTTGAAAGGTTAATAGGCATAAGTCAAGCAATAGACTTAAACATGTAATTGTAATACATGACTAATTATGATAGAAGTGTTTGGTATTTATCTCTTGATTATTAATCCTTGTTAAGTTCTAATAAAATTTCTACAACATGAATGTTTTTTAAAGTATTTCTGGTATGTCAGGTATTCTGCTAGGTATTGTGGTTATTGTGAGTAAACAGACGGTTTGAATCTTTGCTTTATGCATAGGTTAAAATGAAGACAATAAAATTATTTTTCTATAGTTTTAGTAATTCCCTGTTTCATATTTCTTTTTTCTGCACTATGTTTGAAATGATTTGTATGAGAAGACATTACACGTTGATGATTTTGCCCAAAATTAAATGGAATTTTTGATACTGAATTAGCTTATAGTTTATAAACATTCTTTAAATTATGTTAACAAAGAGTTGAAAACTGATAGTGTTCTCTTGATAAAGGTCTGTATCTTATTCACACCTTTTTAGATCTTGAGAAATAATGTCTGTATTCATATCACTGAAATGTTTTTATGTTTTATGTTTCTTATCCATTCATAATTTTAGAATTTATCTATTTCCTCCATCACTACACCCTGCCTCTTTGGACACAGTCTTCAATCATACATTTCCAGAATTATGTTCTGAGTAATTTATGCCTGTTCCTTTAATGTATTAATAATGGAACACACAGTAAAGTATTGGATTGGGGCCCAAAACTTATCTCTTTATAACCCTCTGAAGGATTTCAGCCTTCGTTTCAATTATTACAAGCATGTGGTAGCACCTTTTATTATTTGCCTTTTATATCTTATACTAAGGGTGGCATGCTAAAATATTTAAATAGTTATATAAATACATCTGTAAAGATATAAATGGTGATACTTTGGAAACTAAACTGGCAACTGGCACGTTGGAATACTTGTTTGTCTAGCAATGTATAAAAGTATAAATTCGTTATAGGAAAGGCACCTTAAACGGTCAATATAAAGTGTGAGAAAAAAAGCCTGAGCTGTATGTAAATTAAATGTGTACACTTAAGCAACACCTACATGTGATTTTGTTTTTTATTCTAGGAACCTGATTGAATCAATGGACTTACACTGAAGAGCACCAGTTCATGAGCTAGACCCTGAAGGCCAAAACAGATCTTGAGATGTCATCTAATGAATCCATCTCCCTTCTGGTATTTAACACAAGGATATGGCATCTCCAGTCTGTGATCAGAATCAGTTTGCTTCTGTGATTTCTCTATATATCAAAATCTTGACTCCTAGGATAAGTTTCCTCCTTTCGGACTACTTATCATGCAGTGGTTTTCTTAACCCCTAAAAATTTCATTTATTACATGTATTTTGAACATCTTTGTAGTCCATATAAAACAGCAAATTCCAATGTATGAGGCTTTGTACCAGGAGTGAAAAGACCTGCATTCTATCCCTGTCTGTGCCCTTTAATAAGGTAGGCAGCACAATGACCATGGACAGATGACTTGGCTTCTTTGAACCCAGGTTGCTATCCTGTGAATATAAGGGTCTTACTTGTTTCAGCCATCTTTCTAGGTGGTTGTGGAAGTCAAATAAATCATATCCATAAAAGGACTTTGGAGACAATAAAAATGTAACAAACATGAGGAAGTTTTATTGACTGGAAGAGGTAAAGTAATAGATTTACCAGTAGGTAGGAATAGTTGTAGGTGTTGTTTCCCCACAAAATACTGCTTTGGCCACTTCTGTGCAATTTGCAGGCACTTTCTGACTCCACACATTCCCTACCCCCTGGTTTCAGAGAATAGATCAAGTCTCTTTACTTGCAAAATTGATCACTTTGAATCCTGACGTTTTTAGGCCCTCGACCTTTACAATAAGCCCTAGTCCTCTTTACTAGCACCTTAATATCTGCCTACCATCTTGCATTCTTTCCTGTCGTAGAACAAGCTCACTTTCCAGGCTGATGTCTGGAACCATAGTGTTCATTAGAAAAACGGGTCTAATACTTAGTACCCCCATACATGCTTGGTATTTGCCAATCTAAATGCCTAGGATGGCATGTCCCCTCTGCCTTGAAACTGGAAAAATGGCATTGATTCTCAGACTAAAGAGATCATGGGCAACTGTCTCAGCAGTAGATAAGAAACAAGGAAGCATTATTCTTACCTATACCTACTTATGACAGCAACTGAGGTTACAAATGACACTCTTCTGCTGTCAATCTTTCGAAGGCTTTCTATCACACACAAGGAGAAATCCAAATACATTTGTCAATAGAATTACAAAAGCTATATTTACAAGATGCGAGCCTGGCTAAATCTCCATTATTATTTCCTACCTCTTTCTCCCTCTCTACACTCCACCATGCTGTCTTATTGCTGTTCCTCAAACAAGCACTTTCTCATCCCAGGGCCTTTTCACTTGCTGTTCCCCCTTCTCCTCCTAAAAGTCTTCACACAGATGCCTGATGGATAACTCTTTTACTTCATTCAGTTTTCCAAGCATGTGTCACTTCTTTGGAAAGAACTATGGTGACCACCCGAAGGTAACAACCTCACATCACTATCCACTTACTCTATGTTGTTTGTCTTCCTAGTAGTTATTACTTTCTGACTTTTTACTTTTATTTGTTTATGCATATTTAGCTGTACATAAGCCCCATAAAGACCAAAGTTTTCGGTTCTCTTTGTTCTATCTGTGGCACCTAGAATGGTACCTGACACAGAAAGTTTCTGTATAAATATTTGTTAAATGAATGATTTGACCAAGGTCTATCATCAAATTTCCTATTGCCTGAGTCCAGCCAGTAGTAGACTTCTCCAATAACCTTTGCCTTCAAGCAGCTGGGAGAGTAATAGTATTATATACTTGAAGTGGCCAAGTGCCATTCTGAGAACTAATTTTCTAATTCTAAAGAAACTGTAAATTGTATCTAAAGAAACTACTGGATAACTAGAGTCAGAGTTAGAGACAGTAATTCAGGAATTCACCTTACGATCTGAGCATCAACCTCTTGACTTCACTCTGAAGATAGGTGCTGGGCCTTTGGCAAGCAATGGCAATAAATAATAATAAGAGGTGAGCTAAGACCTATATCTCTTTTAGTGCTACTATAATATAGTCCTGTATTAACAAGTGTCTTTTAGTATAATCTCATCCTCTTTTTTAAATGGCAGATGTTAGGATTGTTATTTTTCTTTGGCATACATATAAACAGGAGCCAAAAATGAATTCAAATGCTCTATATTGGCTACATTAAATCCTGTAGTAAGATCTGGACTTTGGGCCCCAAGAGGATACATCTATATTACAATTTCTATCTTTTACACATAAATTTTTTCATCAAGGAGTCTACACCCACTGGCTATGTATTTTCTTTACCATCGAATTTTGTTTCAAATCTTACCATGCCACTGAAAGAAACTGTTCACTCAGTGGTCATCCTTCACCATCCTGCGTCAGTCGTTAAATCCAGTGGCTCTTTCCAAACCTTCAATAATGGCTTTCAAGACCAGCACTACTCCGAGTCTCCTCCCATAACTGACTCTTCCTCTCTTTAGGCAGTATGATGCAAAAGAAAGAGCATGGACATTAAAGTCAGACCATTCTGGATCAGGCAAATCTGTCCCAGTTTTGAATCTTCATTCAGCCACTGAGTGGCTATGTAACCTGGAGTTAGTGGGTTAACTTCTCTAAACTTTAATTTCCTAACTAATATGATGAAAAGCAATCATATCTGCCAAATGGTATGATTATGAAAACTAAATAATAATGTTGTCTTTGGCACATAGTAACATTAAATGAATGTTAGTTTTCAACTTTCTTTTGTACCCTCTGAGATTTCCTTGGCTTTTTTGCCTTCTTTCACCAGTCTCCCTTGTTATTCTCATTTATCTTTTCCATTAACTGTCACTTTTTTGAAACTCTTATTCAAATATTCAGCAATACTTCTCATTGAAAAATTGTTACTTACAAAATCTGTAAGTCACTTATATGTTCTAATATTATCCTAATTTGAACAAAACTATGGCTAAATGAATCTTCCCCCAAACTAGTTCAACTTCCCAATTCTACTTTCAAAATCACCAAGATTGTCTTCAGTTAGTGATTAATAATTATGATAGCTACTATTATTTGAATATTTGCCATATATCAATCAATGTGCCTTGCTTATTCTACTACTCTGAATCCTCGTGATATGAAGTGGACACTTACCCCAGACTCCTCTTATATCTACTGCACTACTTGGCTCACCCCTTTTTTTAAAAAAAAACAAATTTATTGAAATATAATATATAATTGGGTCTGTTTTATGTTGCTATAATAGAATACCTGAGTCTGGGTAATGTATAAAGAAAAGAGGTATATTTGGCTCATGATTCTGGTGACTGGAAGGTCCAAAATAGGGCAGCTGCATCTGGTGAGGGATTTAATCCTGCTTCAACTTACAGCAGAAAGTGGAAGAGCAGACATGTGCAAAGAGATCACGTGGTGAGAGAAGCAAGAGAGAGAAACTGAGGAAGCCAGACTCTTTAACAACCCTCTCATGGGAACTAATTCATTCCTGCAAGAGCAAGAACTCACTCCTGGGGGAGGGCATTAATCTATTCATACAAGATCTGGTCCCATAACCCAAACAACTCCCACTAGGTGCACCTCCCAACACTGCTACATTAGGGATCAAACTTCAACATGAATGTTGGCAGGGATGGACTACATCTAAGCTATAGCAATATTGATAATTACATTAATAATTAAATTCACCAGTGTGCAACTGGATAAGTTTTGTGACATGTACAGTTAGACACTTATGTAACCATCACCACCTTCAGGATATAGAACATCTCCAAAAGCTGCCCTAACTACCTTTGCAGTCAATCACCTCATTCCATTCACCAGCCCCTAGCAACCACTGATGTGCTCTCTGTCACCATAGCTTTATGGCTATTTTACTCCAGTTTTCACTATGTCAGTTAGTTGCAAACACGTGTAATTTGACTGGACCTTGCCTTGACTCTGTTGGGCATCTTGTGCTTTCTGCTCCAGGGCTCCTCCACCGCCACAATGTGGGTTTCCTGGGCTTGTCCACTGCTCTATTTCGACACACTTGTAAACCTTTAAGTAGGAAGAAGTTAGCACAGCATGGGCTAACTCTAAACAATTGGAGATGATGGATAAATATTTCCCTCTTCCAATTTGGAGGGACAATTTTCAGATGCATTTTGTGCAGTTCTTCAGGGGTTCCCCAGAGGAACCAACCCTTATTTGCTCACAGTGGTGGCCAGCTCAATAGTGTTTCTCTCACTGGCTCTCCTTCCTATGAAGTCCCCCACCTCAACTCCTCTTCCTGGGGATCATTTTCCAAAATAATCTTCCTGTACACGAGTCTTATCTCAGGCTCTGCTATTAGGAGAAATCCCGGATAAAACAACATTATTAGTATATCCCTTTAAAAAATCATTTAGGAAACTGAGGCTAAAAGAGGATAAATAACTACCCAGAATTGCCTCACTGTGAAAAGACAGAGCAAGAGCTTGGATTCAGGACAGCCTAACTTCACTACTCATGTTCTTAATCAACATTTTTCTTTTTAAGGGGGAGACAAGTCAGCTTTGGTTTTATCCAGTATTTTAATACTATATTTATACTACCAGTTTCTATCATTTCTTCTTTCAAAATATCTCAGTCATCATGTATTGAAAATGATTTCATCTAGCCAGAAACTACAGTGAGTAATTTTTTGGTAAACATTCAAAATTCATTGCTGCTTCTCCTTTTCTACTGATATCACTTTAGTGCCTCCCTTTTTGATCCCTACAACAGCCTGTTAGTTGATTTTCTTTTTTCCAACAAGGCAGTGTTGTTTAATGGAAAGTGTATTGGCTTGATGTAATTGATTTCAGATCCTACCTCTCTCATTTTCTGACTGTAATATTTGGTAAGTCTCTTAGCCTCTCTGAGCCTCGGTTTCTTTACCTGTAAAATGAAAAAAATAATTCCTATTTTTTGGTGGATTAAATGTAATAACTAGTGTCTTCATTTGTTCAAATATGAAACTGTGGGATGCTATTTAAATTTTATTCTATTCGTTGTTAAGGTGATTGTAAGTCATAGAGTTTTAGAGAAGTTGGAGCATTTTATTGCTAAATGTATATTCATTCCTTTAATTTTTATAAAAGGATTTATTTTTGTTAGTCTGTAATACTTCGAGTAACCTATGGCGCAAACCCAATGATTTCTGAACTTTAAATGAAGTACATGACGTATAACCATGTCAATATAAATGTCGCTTGAAACAATGGAAGGAACCCTTAAGAGCCAAAGGACTCACAAAGTGATTTAAGTGCTCCATTAAGCAGTATTCCTATGACCTTTAGTGCTGCAGCAATGAGCACTAAAGCTTCTGAGAAACAATAGGTTCCCCTTAATAGATGATTTAATGCTTGAATTCAAATATGATGTTGGCCAATTCTCATTCCCTAAAATATATTATACCCACTGCTAAAATTCTAAAAGGATCCTTAAAACTTGGGTTATTCAGAAAGCTAAACTTGACTGAAATGCAGGAGGTTCAAGTTAGTGAAAGTATACCATTTATGTAAACTAAAATTAGTCAGACATTTTATAAAATATGTTTATGAAACCATAGTCTGCTTGGAAAGTATCTAATTTATATATAATTTCAACCATGAGTACAAAGAGAGTGAAATTAAAGAGTTTCGTTGCCTCAGTGGTTACATCTTGGGTTTTAGCCTCTTAATTAAATCATCCTCTGTGTGCTCCACCCAGAGCTACGTGATTGTTTTAAGGAGAAAGTTGTTAACCACATTCTTTATTTAGTTACCCCAAGCTGGGTACTTATTTGTAAGCAAGCAGGCTGTCCCAGAGAGAATGAGCCCACCCTACTTAATTACATATTTGCTTTACATTAGGGGGATGGCTCTAATCCAGAATTGCCAGAAAAGTCATCTTCAAAGACAAAGAATTGGGAGTCTGTAAAATAAATACAAGCTGCTTCTAAAATTAACTGGTCACTATCCACTTCACTGAAGTCAGAAAAGGCCTGCCGATGAACCCCAGGGCAGGGTCTGAAGGACCAGCACTTGTCCAGGCAGGGTATTTAGACAGAAAGAACTGATGGGCACTCTGAAAATATTTTACATCTTTACATATTTTATTATTTGTTTGCTATTCTCTTTGCCATTGCTCTGTGAGGACAGGAAACATGTCTCTTTTACTTATCCCTGCATTCACTAGAGACAAGCAGGAGGCATGGCATACGAACATTCATTGGTTGATGGCTAGTTGAATCTCCCCTTCGTTGTTTTGCTCTCTGAGAGTTTCTTTTGTGATTGTCTAATCTCCCCAACAAGATTGTTGTTATATGAGAGCAGACTCCATATCCACTATTTCTCTAAAATTCTTTTGAATGGTCTTCTGCTCAAATCAGTGTCAATACTTGTGGGATAGTAAGCTGTGAATTTGGAAAAGAAAATAGAGGAAAAGATGGGGAAAAGAGTGTTAGTAAAGAGTTGTGGTGATTTCTGCATAGTGTATTTCTAAGTATACATTGAACTATATGGAATTGCCAGATTTGACCATTTTTGGCCTATTCCATATCAATTTTCTATGACTACATCTAACTACCAAAGAGTGAGAAAGGTTAAGAACCAAAAGAAAAAAAAAGGCATTTGGGGTGGGCAATTGGAGTTTAAATGATAGCTCTGCCACTTACTGCTTTATAATCTTGCACAAGCTTCCAATTCTTTTTGGACTTCAGTTTCCTCAGTCATGAAATGGGCATAATATCCTTTTGGAGGGTTGTTTGGAGGACTAGATGGACTGGGAGCTCTGAAATCTTTAGCCCATTATAGATACTCCACCTCCCAATCATCTTGTGCAAGTATCTTAACATTTCCTTCTCTCAATATGCTTATCTGCAAAACAGACAACGTAAATATTATAGGCTGTTATAAAAAAAACTTAATAGGTTTTGTTATATTATTTAATCACCTCCAATAATGCTGCTAGGGTGGAAACTTACTAGGTGCTCACGGTGGGTAGGAGAAGGAATTCTCACACAGAATTTAGGGTAGAAAGAAGTATAAAGTTTATTTATTTTCCCAAGAAAGAAAGAAAGAAAGAGATAGAGATGGAGAGAGAAAGAGAGAGAAGGAAGGAGTGGCCATGGCACACAGAGAGAGGAGGAAAATCAGCTGGTGTTTTAAAGGGTAAAGATGGCTTTTTTCCTCTGTTTTTGCAAACTGATAACAAGAGCAACTACAGAGTGGCAGTGTTTGCTTTTTCTATTTTTTTTTTTCCTTTTCTCTGTGAAGTCAGTTTATCTGAGTCCTTGAAATGTGTTTCTTGCAGGAACTGAGGCAGAGAGTTGGAGCAGGGAACTTACACCCCTACTGTCTGCTTAGAGCTCTTCAAGGCTGAGAAAACAAGTCTTAGAGATAACTTAATTAGACCATAGGTGTTTTAATTAAACAAAACAAAGGGGGTAGTTGTGAGGTTTTTTTTTTCCAAAGGGGCAATTATGTGCTGTGAGTTTATTTCTCTTACTTTCTGTTCAATAGTTTATTTTTCTCTGTTAGATAGGTTATTAGTAAGACCACCTTTCAAATGCTATAAGGTAGATATTATTATTATTGTTTTTCCCATTTTACAGATAAGGGAACTTAAGTGTGGCTCAGAGCTCATACTCATGACTGCTACATTATACTATACTATATTATACTATAGTTTTTACAGTGGCTAAAAATCCAATTTGTATAAAAATTTATAGTCCTTCAGACAACAGGATATGGAGCTAGTGTAGGAGATAGAAAAATGAATAGGTTGTGTTTGTGAGAGAGAGACTGAGAGAGGGAGAGACTAAAGATGTCTGTGTCTGGCTTGGGTCATACATTTTTCTTCTCAATGCATAAATGAGAAACTAGTATTTGTCATCGTTCATAAATCTTTGCATGCCTAACCTTCATTTGGTAGAAGCAGAGTTTGCAGATATGCTCACACTATAAGTTTAGCCATTTTGAATAAAGTAGGGGATAGTACAAGAATATGTATCATTTTCTTTGTATTTAAGGATCTTCCTCTTAATCGCTTTCATCAGGCGATTTCATTTCTGACTTTGGTAGTGTTCTAAGGACTTTAACATATTAGCTCATTTAATTCTTATGACAACTTCTTACGATAGATACTCTCCCCTTTCTTTTTCAGATGAGGAAACTGAGGCACAGAGGATTTCAGTAACTTCCCCAAGATCGCATGGCTGGTAAGTGGTGGACCAAGATTCTCACTGAGATAACTAGGCCCCAGAGATCATGCTATTACTCTCTGTGCCATTTTGCCCCCTAATTATTTATTAATTTTATACATTATTTGCTGAAAACTCTTACTACCTAGTAGATGTGTTCCTATGCCTAAGTTATTACAGTTAATGTTATAGAAATACCCCTGGGGGTGCCCTGACAAAGATAACTCTCAAACTGCCTCTAGTTGCACCATTACAGTTTCATTCATTTGTATCACAAGTTACCTCCTTTAAGATGAATATGGAGGGGGGAGAATATAAGGCTAGGCAAGGGTCCAAGGGTTGGGGAGAAGAAGGAAAATTAATCCTGGCGTATTGGAGAACTGCTGGGAGGTCAAGACTGGATTTGGTACCTCAGTAAGGAGAAGGCAGAGGGGGAAAAAACAAACTTCTCTATCAGGTTAAGCAGTCACAATAGTAATATGGTTAATATGAGTCTCAGTTTGTGAGTGATGAAGCTGAGGATCAGAGAAGTTAAGGGTTGGCCCATGGTCACACAGCTGGTAAGAGACAGAGTGTGGATTAGAAATTGTGTCTGACCCCATATTTAAGTGCTATATCTTCCATTACTCCAGAAACCTTCTAGGGAAGGGGAGAGGTGGGTGAGGAGGTATATCTAAAATCCTGAAAGGGAAAATAAGAGAGTATGAAGAAAAATAAACCTCTTTCTAATTTTGTAAAGTTGTCCTGCATTTTGACTTTTTATTCATATTCTTTTATTATTAATATAAATTGATGTCAACTTGTATTCCCCTATATTCTTCTTTACTTGAAAAGATTTTATTGATTGACTATAATGTGCAAAGCACCGTACTTAGTGCTATGTATGTCTGCAGTTGGCAGTATGAGATGGGATGGGGGTGGGGGGATGAACATTTTATCCTCCTAAACTTTCAGGAATTTATGATCTGGTTAGAGACATAATATGCACATTTTCTCCTGTATTAAGCCCAAATTTTTGAACCTGGCATGCAAAGTTCTTCCCACTTGAACCATCGCCTTCCTTATTGCCCTCAAAATCTCCTTCTCCTCACCTTGACTTCATCTGACAATTGTCCAGGAACACCCAACTACTCACCGATGCCTTGGTGTCTTGGAAAATATAGTTTTAGGAACGCTTCCTTCAGTTGGGGGCATTCCCGTTCCTTCTAACACAGAAGCTGTTACATCAACAGCTAAGGAGTGGTCAGTCATGTGACCTTGACTTTACCAATTAAATGCTCCCATTTAGGTCTTTGAAACTTGAGCAAGTGACACAAAAATAAAAGATCAGAATTCATTCACCATGGTGGTAGGTGGAATCTAACAGAGGTGCAAGCTCAGTCATGGCACAATGGTTGTAGCAATATCTAGGATGGCAGGGTGTCCTGGCTAGACCATATCTAGCTGTGGTTTGGATATGGTTTGTCCCCACCAAGCCTCATGTTGAGCTTTAGTCACCAGTGCAGCAGTAGGGGGAGGTGGAGCCCATTGGGGAGCATTTGGGTCGTGGGGATGGGTCCCTCAAGAATTGATTAGTGCTGGCTCCAAGGAGTGAGTGAGTTCTCGCTCTCGGGAATAGATTAGTTCCCACCAAAGAGGGTTGTTAAAGCAGAATTTCTCCTCCCATTTGGTTCCTCTTTGCACATGCATACTTCCCTTTCTGCTTTTCTGCCACTAGTTGAGTCAGCAAGAGACTCTCACCAGAAACTGGACAGATGCCTGTGCCATGCTCTTGGATTTTCCTGTGACCGGAATCTTGAGCCAAATAAACCTCTCTTCTTTATAAATTCCCCAGACTCAGGTAATATTTTATGACAACACTAAGTGACTAAGACAGGATTGTGCGTTTGAGCAAGCATACAGTTCAGAGAAAGAGAGCTCCGCCCAGGGCCAGTCCTGTCGTGCTGATGAGCCATCAAAGACTCCAGACTTGTACTCCAGCTTTTGTGTGACTTGTTATTATTTCCAATGCCTAAGGGAAGTCTGCATCTCCAAGTCATGGTGGAATATTAGTTTAGGAGAAGTTTATAAGATGTAGCTACTGGGCTTTGGCTCAATTCAATCACAGGATTTGGATGGAGAATGAAAAGAATGAAATCTGGTGGTCACATTAGCCTGGTAAAAGAGGTGTCAGGAAAGTTGCTAGCACTGACTTAGATATCGTCATTTTGTACCTTTAGAGGCTAAAACCAGGCCTGATGGAAGAGGGATGCCAACTCCAGCTAAGGAAAGGAACCCACAACAATAGCAGAGGAAAAGGACAGTGAATTAAGTTTAAGAAATGAGTTCAAGATCAGAAAGAGAGAACAACAACATGTTGGGGAATTAAGCATGATAATATTGCTAAGATTTGAATGTTTGTGTCCCTCCCCAAATTAATGTTGACCTTTTAATCCCCAATGCAATAGTTTTAAGAGGTGGAATCTTTAGGAGGTGATTAGGCCATGAGAGCTCTGCCCTTATGAATGGATTAGTGTCCTTATCAAAGGCCTTGAGGGAAGAACTTTGGTTGGCTTTGCGTTTCCATCATGTGAGGACACCTAGACAGTGCCATCTATGAGGAATGGGCCCTCACTAGACACCGAATTTGCCAGCAGCTTGATCTTGGATTTTCCAGATTCCAGAACTGTGAGAAGTAAATTTTTGTTCTTTATAAATTGCCCAGTGTCAGGTATTTTGTTATAGCAGCACAGATGGGCCAGGATATATGTCAAACATATGTAGGTGATATCATATTAGTTTTCTAAGGCTACTATAACAAAAAGCCACTGACTGGGTGGCTTAAACAACAGACATTTATTTTCTCACTGTGCTGGATAAATACTCTCAATGTGACATTACTGTTGATGTTGACCCTGATTACCTGGCTGAGGTAGTGTTTGGTAGATTTCTTTAATGTGAGAGTATATAGATAGATAGATATCTACGTATATATATATAGATATATATATATATATTTTTTTTTAACCTCCTTTTCGTATTTTACTCTTTGGAAGGAAGTCACAAGACACAGCTTGCACTTGAGTGGGGAGTTATGCTCTCACCTCCCTGAAAACAAAGGAACTACATAAATTATTTGAAATTCTGCAGGAGAAATGTGTCTCTTTTTCCTGATTTATTTATTTGACCATTTATTTATATCAGTATGGACTCAGGCATATTTATTTTATACTTTGGGTCATATGATGCTTTTTATTCTCTGAAAAAATAAGCAATGTGAAAACTAAGGGAAAACATTTCTAGTTTGGAATCAAAATTGAAATGGATTAATAAGCACATAAGGACCTTCAATTTGACTTTTTCAAGTAAGTTAAATTTAACCAAATATAATTAATTGTCTTTGTAAAAAATACTTTTCGAATAACATAGCCACACTGAAAGGGATAAAAGAGCTAACCAGATAACTTTTAAAAAGTATTTTTAAAACCAAATAACTTTTGAACATTGTACTTTGAATATATACTTTTATTCTAAATATAGAAAGACCTATAAATTAATCTTGAACTCTGCTTGGTAGGTTTGTATTTCGCAGTAGTATGTGTGTAGCAATTCTGAAACTAGTCTCTGTGTATTGCAAGATTGAATGAATGAGTAAAGACATTGATGGTGTTTAGAACCAGGATTTTCACTCTTAGAGAAGGGAAATACAAATATGGTATAGGGTAAGGTTAGGAAGAACGCAGTAGTATTGAATTGCAATTTTCTAGGATTTTCCAGAGGAAGGAAAAGTATAAGATGAGCCTGGAACATTTGTGGTACCACAAAGTAAGGACATGCTAAAAGAAAAAAAAAATTATGGGGGCATGTCAGAAGTACAAGGGGGCTGGCCTGAAGAAGCTCCCAGTGGCCAAATCTGGGGAGACTGAAATATCAAAATAAATAATAACAGTAATGGATTATAATCCACTTCCTAAAAGAATAATCTATGTGTCTATATTGCTAATAAATAAATGAATGAATGGGTGAGAATGAAAAACTTTTTCAAAGTAGTAGAATACTGACTATTAAAAGTAGAAGGAATGATGGTGTTAGAAAGTCACCAACTTGTGATTATCATAGTAATAATTGATTCTGGCACGAAATATCAAAGGATGGTAATACTACAGTGTAAATTGTGATGAGGAACAGAGCGTAGACATCATCTGAAAGCATCTTCCCAAAATTATGTATCAGTCACCAAAAATGAGACATCCGATGTGATTCACTGATGAGAAAACATCACTTCATTAATATCCTAGACAAAAAATGTATAACCCGAATTGAATTATAAGAACCCAAATACAAATTGTTGAAAGACATTCTACAAAATAACTGGCTTGTGTTCTTTAAAAAAAAGTCAGTCACTAGAGATAAAGAAAGACTAAAGGACTGTTCCATAATAGAAACTAAGGAGAAATGACAGAGAAATGTATCATGTAATACTAAATTGGTTTACTTCGTAAAGAAAAATTATATAAAGGAAATTATTAGTATAGAGGTGAAATTTGAATATGGACTGTATATTAAATAATAGCAGAGAATTCACTGCAGTAGAATTTCTAATGGCCAAAAATTTTAAGAAAATGTACATTTAGCTTCAAAAATAATCAAGCAATATAATGTAAAACCAAAACAAAATCAAAATTATATAATTTAATGCTGTTAAGAGTAGAGCAAAACGGGTGCTTTTGTAAACCACTCGTGTATGTGGGTGGATATTTAGATAGATAGATAGCCATATATCTTTTAATCTGCAAATTTTCAGCTCTTTAAACCTACTCTAGTAAGAGTCGATTTTACAATTCTTGCATCTTTTTGGAAACTCAGATTTTTTTCAAAATAAGAGTTAAAAATGTTTCTTTTATCTAATTATAAGGTTGACATGTTGCCCATCCAGGAAAAATAAAAAATTTAAAAGAAAATAAAAAGTATCTGTAATTTTATAAACAAATCTAACTACCATTATAAAGGCACATTTTTAAAAATATTGAGAACATATTGTGTATAAAATTTTATTTTTGTTTTTTAAATTTAATATTACATCTTAATGGTATTTTGTAATTTAATAATTTTTGAAGACCTGAATTTTAGTGAAAGCATAACATCCTATGACTATAATGAGATTGTAAGTAAGAATGTACTGTTCTTTTTACTATACAGCATTAAGTTCATTTCCACTTCTTTACTGTGATTTTTTTTGGCACACGTCTCTGTACATCCTTATTTTACACATCTCTGATTATTTGCTTAAGGTAGTTTTAAAGAGAGAAAAAATTTTTTGGTTCAAAAATATATCTATCTGTTTACCTACCTGTTAATCTAAACACACATGTCTTTACATTGCCTTCTGAAAGATCTTTTGCCAATTTAATACTCCTTCCAGCGATGTCTGAGAGCACCTATTTTGCTATGTACTTACCGGTATTATATAGTATAATTTTATTTTTGTTTTATATTACATTGCTTGATTACTGTTGTAGCTGCACATTTTTGCTATTTTTTCCATTAGCAATTCTGTTATTTTTGTGAATTCTGTTTTCATGCTCTTCTCACTTTTTTATTGGGATTTTGTATATCCATATATATAATATCCATATATATGTATGGATAAAGCTAGTGTGGTAGCTGGAGATGGAGATAGAAATAAAGGGATAAGGATAGGGAAGACACAGAAGAAGGCAGGGTGGGGAGAAAGAGAAAGAGAGCAAGGGATAGAGGGGAAGAGAGAGAAGTAATGATATATATGATTTAGATATAGATTTTCCTTCACTTTAAGATTCCTAAGAAAGTGATCATTTTTCCAGCTGATTTTCATTACATTCTCCTGATAGTAACATGTTTCTCCAGGTTACAATAAATATGCATTCTCCTATCTTGAAGTAGCATATATTCTATTTAGAGAGAGACTTTTTTAAGAACATCTATAGTATATTAATTTAACTTTTCCTCTAGTCCCTCTAGTGAGATCTGTTTATGTACACTTTGCAAAATTTCTGAATTTTTCTTCAGTGTTTAGTGCCCTCTGGTGTTTGCAAAGAAGAGCTAACAATACATTTTGCTTTCAGTTTGTTTTCTGTTTATTAGGATTCTTTGGCATAGATGAATTGTATCTATACAGATTGAGCCAATGCTTGAATATTTTCAAATTTACTTCAGAAATAAAAATGAATGCTATTTGGGGAGAATTTCACATTAAAATATATCTGGGATTTCCATCTGGCAAACAAAGAATAAAAATTGCCCGAGAAACATAGTTATCAGAGTGACCCTCCTTTATAAAGTCAGAAAATGAAATATTCACAATATTATGTGGAGTCCACTTCTCGATAGTATAGCAAATATTGTGAGAACAAAAGCAGTACGAGATAAGAGGAACTAACAAGGATAAGAAAGGAGGAGAGGGAAAGGAGCAATTTATTTCTCTTTCTTTCTTCTTAGAGGAGTACTATATTCTTTCCAGAAGATTTTCCTACTCTTGAGGATTTTTTATTTTTCCCCCTAATATAGAGATTCTTCATTAATAACTTCAACAGTTTTGGCTTATCTTACTTGTTTAACATGGGCTTCACTTTCTTATCTGTACACTGAGATTTATAAAGTTGAGTAATTTTCAGATCTTTTTGAGGGGAAAGAATAGGAATAGACACTTATCCAAACAAAATATTCAGTGAAATTCTACTGCATAACACAGGCAGCATCCCAATTAATCTGGTTAAAGTGAAACAGAGAGCTTGGTGGGTTTTGTTCCCCTTCCCTCTTATTTACCCGCCCCTCCCAGGGGACCTCTAGATCACCTCTGAGACTTCCCAATTTCCTGAGGAATACATTTTTACCAATAAGGGTAGCAAAAGGGAAATTCACAAAATGTCCCCTTCCCATAAGTTGTTAAATGTTACCCTCAAATGCAGAAAGTCGGCTCTCTGTGATTTTGTATTTCAAAACTAGCAAAATTTTTTTCATTTATCTATGTACTTAACAAACTAAGTTCTGGGGGTGCAATAAATATATATGTTCCTTGTCCTCCATAAATGTATAGTCCTAGAGGGGAGATAAAGATTAATTATGCAATTGCATAAATAAATATAACATTATCAAGGTGATATGTTTAATGAAGGAGACATAAATGTTACCATGAGAGCATATGATAGGAAGATTTTCCCTAGACAGGAGTATTGGGAAAGCTTCCTAGGGGAGGTGATGAATGAAGTGAGGTCGAAAGATAAGTTAGGAGTTATCTGGGCAGAACATGAAAGTAGGATTATTTCTTGAAGAACAAAGGACAAGAAACAGCATGGCATTTTGATTAATTGAAGTAGGGCAATGTGGGTGTGGGGTGGAGTTGAGATAACAGGACATATAGAATCTTGTGAGCTACTCAAGGATTTTGACCCAGCAATCCCACTACTGGGTATCTACCCAAAGGAAAAGAAATCATTTTATCAAAAAGACGACTGCACTTGAATGTTTATTGCAGCACAATTTACACTTGCCAAGATGTCAAATCAACCTAAGTGCCCATTGTTTCATGAGTGGATTAAGAAAATATGGTATGTATGTATACGCAGACACACACACACATTTGCCCCGTGGAGTACTACTCAGCCATAAAAAGAAATGAAATAATGTCTTTTATAGCAACTTGGATGGAACTGGAAACCATTATCCTAAGTCCAATATCTCAGGAATGGAAAATCAAACACCACATGTACTCTTTAATAATTGAAAGCTAATCAATGAGCACACATGGGCACAGAGATGTAAAGGTCATTGGATTTTGATCCATATCCTAAGAGAAATGGAAAACTACTGAAGTGTTTTGAGCAGAGGTGATTTGATTAGATCACTCTGGCTATAGGATGGTGAATGTATTGGGTTGGGATGGATGAGAATATGTACAAACATGGGTGTAGTGATACATGTGAGGAGACTTGCTGTTAGTCTGGTAGAGAGATTATGAGGTTATGGACTAGGGTGTGTCACTGGAGACAGAAAAAATAGATGTCTTCAAGAAATGCTTAAGGGATAAAATTGACTAATGGGGTGATGAATAGGCTATAGGATGTAGGAGATAGGGCAGTATTAAGGATAACCTCTAGATTTTTGTCTTATTCAATTGAATGGATGAGACATGGGCCATCACAAGAAAGGTAAAACTTTCGATGAAAGCAGCGGAGTCATGAATGTGGTTTGACTATATTATATTTGAAGAGTTTGTGGGACAAATTGTGAAGTTGACTATTGAAAATTCATACCTGAAATACAAAGATTGTATCTTAGCTGGAGATACGGATTTGGGAGCCATCTGTGTTTAGGTAGCAGCGAAGACATGGGCACAGATGGTGGTACCAAAGACAAAGTGCAAAGTGACAATATGATAGAGTGTTTAACTGAAGTTTCAGGAGCTTCAACATTAAATGGCTGAGTAGAGAAGGCAAAAGACTTCAAAGTGAGCACCCAGAGCTATAACCAAATCAAGAAAGTATTACATCGGGGATCCTGGGGAAGAAAGTGTTTCAAGAAGGAAAGAGTGATCGGCAGAGTCAAACAATGTTGAGAATTTAAGTACGACGAGGAATCAAAAATATCTGCTGGATTTAGCAACAGGGGTTTTGGGGTGATCTTCATGAGACCTGGTTCAGTATAATGATAGAGGCAAAATTCCAGACTAGAGTAGTTTGAGGAGTAAGTTGGAAGTGAGTGGAAATGTTTCTTTATAGAAGTTTAGCCTTAAAGGTAAGGAGAGAGAGTCTGTTTACTGGTATAGGGTATACTATTGAGGGAAGGAATTTTATATTTAATTGGGAGAGACTTGTGTATGTTTAAATACCAATAAAAGAATGCAGGTAGATTTTCCAATATATAAGAAAGAAAAGGAATAAAAAGGTTAATCAACAATGCAATTCTCTGGAGAAGAGTAAAGATGGTGAAACTGAAAACATACAGGAAGGTTTTGTCCTTAGATAGGAAGAAGGGGACGCACTTTACTTTAACCAGGGAGAGGTATTGTTAGATTAGTTATATATATATGGCAAGCTTAAATATTAATATTTGTTGGCAGGAAAAAGATGTATTTGTGGGAGGTGTGTGTATATGTAATGCTTGTATAATATTTTCTCTGCAAAGTAAATGATGACATTATCTGCTTAGTTTTCAGAAGGAAAGGGAGAGGTAAGATTTAAGTTTACAGTAGTAGGTCAAAATAATAGAAGGAAAATGAATTCACGAGATAAATGCGGAAGGATGGACTAGTGATGTCAAGAGTATATCAGGGATAGTTACCATGAGTATGTGGGGTATCCAATTTGCTTTCCTCACCTGACTCTCCTTTATTTTATCTTGCTTTTTACCACACACAGTTTAGCTGGACCAAATACAATAAGAAGTAACCATAAAAATAACATTTTATGTCTTTTTCAGACAGTCTTTATGTTGTCCTGCCCATTCACTATGTGTAATAACATTTTGAAATTCCCTAGATCCACTCCTAAAGTAACTGAATATATACAAAGGTGAAACAGTGATCTAACCACTGAGCACATGACACTGTTTAGAACAAGAAGAAAGAGGACACACAAGACCACATGACCACAGAATCTAATGGGGCAGTGATATTTTGATATACTAACCCTTCCTGAGGTTGGGGAGGGATGAAAGAGGCATGGGATGATTTTTTTTTTTTTTTTTGCTTTCAGAATGCTTAAGGAGGCAAATCTATAATGAGCTGAAGCATGCAAGCCTACACAGATGAAAATGTTATTATATAAAAGGAAGAAAATAGGGATTTAATGTGACTAATTTCACATCTAAATCAGATTTTCATGCCATTGTATGAAACCTTGAGTCCTGAGGCTGAAAAAAACAAGTAAAAAATAGTTAGGTAGCAAATCCTATAACATTTTTCTGCTGCTTCTCCTCCTTTTTATGATATTATCCTTCCACGAGACTGACCTTATATAAGCAACTGCATTTGTTTCCAATAAAATCTGCCTTTAGGGTAATAACTACTACAGCTTCTTTTACTTCAGCCCTTCAATGTATTTCGTACATGTGTAGTAAGGAATTTAACTAGCCCCCCTAAAAAGGTCTGGTCTTTTTCCCAGGCTGCTGGGAGATAACCTCTAAACCTTTGGAATTTCCTTTGTGTTTGAGGTGTGTTTGTTATTCATGGTGGGCTCCTTGGACACCACCTGATAGTTTATGCTACTGAAGTCGCTAGGGCCCTCTCACCCTGTGATTTCAGTCCAATCTTCAGGAAGGGACAAGTGTTGGAGATTAAGTGTAAAAACATGAGCATGATTCAATCAATGATGCCTAAGTTATGAACCCCATTAAAAATTCTAGACATCTTCCCTTTCACCAATATATAGTGGTCATCTTTGTCTTTTTTTACTTTTACTATTTTAAAGCTTATGTTATCTGAAAATAGTATAGCTACCCCTGCTTTCTTTTGACTTCCATTCGCCTGGATGATAGTTTTCCATCCCTTGACCCTTAGTCTGAAGGCATCTTTGTGGGTTAGTGCGTTTCCTGTAGGCAGCAGATACTAGGCTTGTGGATTTTTATCCACTCTGCCAGCCTGTATCTTTTTAGAGGACAGTTCAGGCCATTCACATTTATTGAGAGGATTGAGATTTGTGGTAGATTTCCATTCATATTGTTGGGTGAAATCCTGTTGTTTTGTTTTGCTCCTTGAGCCATCA
>NW_012144744.1:1730028-1733836 GCF_000956105.1 Propithecus coquereli | reverse complement strand
AATGGAGTGGAAGAAAAAAAAAAAATTCTAGACATCACATCTCAGTTGAATGTACCTGATTGGCAATACTCACGTGTATTGTCATACATTGTGGCCAAGAGGGGGTAATCCTGTCTGTTCCTGACTCCACAGGGAGAGGATGGCTAGAATCTCTGTGTTTGGACCCCTCCAAGACTTTGGCCTATGTGTCTTCTTTTGTGTGGTTCTAATTTGTATCTATTCCCTGTAATAAATGTGACTTTGAGTATAATAGCTTTCAGTGAGTTCTGTGAGTCTTTCTAGCAAATTATTTAGCCCCAGGGTGTTCTGGGAACCTCCTGAACTTGCAGTTGGTATGGGAAGTCTTGGGCAGACTTGGTAGTCTAGAGGGCTCTGCCCTTATCTTTGCAATTTGGCTGATTCCAGGTGGTAGAAAACCAAATTGAAACTTTCGACTGTCCCTCTTGATACTTGGATGATTTTGGACTCTAAAGGCATATCTATTTTGCATCCTAGTAAAGGTTTATCTGTCTTTCAAATGTGTTTCTGGCCTTCCAAAGGCCTTGTTATCCCCTACTGACATTTCACTTGGGGAACAATTCCCCTTAGGGAGGCTTAGCAGTGCAATTAGAAGACCCCTTTCCTAGTAACATCCCTGCAGAAATCTTGGTATTTCTGAGTTTCAAAATCTCAGAAGCTGTGTATCAGTCAATGTCCAAACTGTAAACAAAGACTACATGGTAATTTGAATAGCAAAAGTTTAATTTAAAGAATTATTTTAATATTAACTATAAGAAGGGGTTGGAACAATGAAGGTTTGGCATGTGAGAAGTAAAGAGAATTCTAAAGAATACAGGAATAGCAGACAAAAAGAGCAGCCAGCAGCACCTCTAGGGCTGAGATAGAGTGCCCAGGGAAGATCCTAACCCTAACCCCAGGGCTAAGGTCCAGACTATGTGGTAGGGGAGAAGGTTCTGCTGTGGTACACTGGATGTCAGACAAATTGCTGTGGTGCCTTCCTGTTGGAAACTACTCAGAGTCTTCCCTCTGGAACTTGCAGGAAATCCACCCTCTTGGGGCTGGGGAAAGTTGTTCACAGAAAGTTTTCTTGCCTGAGGCACTCCAATACAGAATTGCCTGGATGCTACCAGAAGCTGCTGCCCACTGGGCAATACTGACTACTGTCCACTACAGGAACCAGGCTCTGCAGATGCTGTGCGTGGTGCAAGAGCTGGGCACTGGAGAAGCAGAGGCCTTCCAAGCCAGCAGGTCAGAAATAGGAAGAGAGATCCTGTCCTTCTGCAATGTCTTTCCATGCCCTCTGCTGACAAAGCTTAACATTGTGCCAGCTGGCAAAAGAAACATGTTTCAAGGGCCCAGCTCAATTTTCACAGAAGAGACAATAAATTAAGAATTTAGAGCTGAGAAAAAATAAATTGATAACTAGCAAAAGCTGAAAGGTATATGACAGGTTATTTTACTAACTGGAAAGTTAAGAGACTTGCCTAAAGTTACACAATGAGGAGGTGGGGCCAGGGCTACATGTCAATCTTCTAATGCCCAGTCCTGTGTAATGTCTTTTTTACCATGAGACCATGCAACTTGAAACTGCTTTTATTTTTGTTTAATCCAATGTATCTTCTTCTGAGATGATTTTCTCTCTTTAAAGTCATAACAACAAAAACAATGATTACATTTTTGGAGCAGAAACTATGTGCTCACAAAAACCCAGTGAAGAAGGTAGTAGTACTCCCATTTTACAGATGGAGAAAGTAAGACTTAGGGAGGTTAAGTAATTTACTTAATGTCAGACAGTAAGTAATAGTAACAGAGTAATTTGCCTTATTGTAAAACCTGGCTCTTAACCCTTATGTCAAGTGAAACAAATACTTATGGTTTACAGCCAAGAAATTCTTATCTAAGTAAGAATGAGAGGGTTCCTAGGATTAGAGGAAAGGAGACAGTTATGATAGGGAGGGATGATTGAAAAATAAGACATATACCAGCATGAGCTTGCTGATTACTTGTGTATATGTAGGGTGTGGATGGAGGGGTTATTGATAGGTATAAGTGGAGGAAATGCTGCTTCTTGGCAGCAGAGGCTGGCGGTTAGTGGGAGCAGAGGCTGGAGTGGGACTGCAAGAGATGGGAGGTCTTTGCAGAACCCACCAATGCCTTTTTTACAGCTTTCTTAACCTACAGGATGCATATTCAGCTGAGTAGTAGAGTTTCTTCTCTCCTTTTTGCCTTACCCCTTTAGCTGTGTGCTGTACATTTTATTTTTAAATTTGGAATTAGGTAGCTACATCATTTAAATAAGGGCAAGGTATAGATTTTGAGCATTTGCTCCAGTTTTATAATGCCACCACGGCTCCCATTCTCAGTGCAGAAGCACCTGGAAATTTTTCCAAGTTCTTCAGAGTACATGCAGTATAGGCACAACTTTTGTCACTAAGCACCCTCTTAAATGTGGTTCCAACTGAGTCCTTGAATAGAAAATAAATTTTCAGTGAGATGAATGAGAGGTTACTTGTGGTTGGGAAGGGAATGCTTTAATGTTCTTGAATTGCTATATTTAAATCAACCTGTCCAATAAAGGCAGATCTCTAGTTCATTGCTAGGTGGTGGACTCACATTGGTTGCTTCTGAGTCTTTGAAGTTATTATATGTGCACATGTGTTTAGGGAATGCAAACAGGTTTTTTAATGAATTTGCAGAAAAAATGCACAAATATTGGTAAGCATATTTACAGTAGAGAAAGATAAGAAAAACAAAAAGTCCTATAAAACACTTTGTAAAATAATAGAACTGAAAAAAATATTTTAGATATGTTCTTATCCAGCCTCTTAATTTTACAAAAGCAGAACATGACAGTTGAGTTTTTTCTTTGACAGACAACTTTGACTTCAGAAGCCCTTTTAATAATGTAAGTATATTACCATGGGATGTACTATATGTGAACAAGGAGTTGAAATTGTAATTACAAAAACTTGGAAGGCAAAACTACAAACTCAGAACTGAAAGAAACCTAAACATCATCTAGTCTAAACTCATTTCTAATTGGCAAAGGGAGCTCCGTTAAGATGGGGGGTCTCTTGAAGCTAATGCCATAAATGATTTTTTCTATTTTTCTGTTAGTGACATTTGTTAGGTACATGACTTTAGGCACTATCAACAGTGAGCTTCACTTATCTCCTTTGTAAAATTGGGATAATAATTCTTCAAAGATTGTTGTGAGGATTAAATGAATTTACAGCTAGAAAAGTAGCTCTAAATTATGAAGTACTATATACTCATTTGGTAAATATGAGTATACTGTATACAACTATATAAAAGCAAAATAAGTATTATTGCTTTTATGATTTAAAAGGTAAACTCCTTGATAAATCTAAGCAATTGAGTGTAGCTTTTACTTTCACTCAGTTTTTTTAGAAGTGGCACCAAAGAAAACAGGTAGCATTTAAGGCAGACCCACAAAGTATATGTTGTAAATGGGTAAGAGTCAGCATCGTAGGGATGAGCAATCGCTGTTACTTGTTAGGAAGTATGCTTAAGGCTTCATCTATTTTAGAGACTAAATAGTAGACTCTTGAGCACTTTAAAGTCATCTCATCAACTATCTTGATATTCTTAGTACACTGTCTATTATCATGACAAAAATTTGTCAGAGATAGAAAATAGAGTATGGAATAAGTTCATTTTGCTGAGGGGTGAAGGGGTGAGGAGGGGTCAGCATGGGAAATCCATTGTGGGAGCTTCTGTGGAGGAGGGACCTAGTGGGGTTCTGCCCCCTCCCCCATCACTTCTACCTCTGCCTTTATCTTCTCCC
>NW_012144744.1:1712420-1729813 GCF_000956105.1 Propithecus coquereli | reverse complement strand
TACCTAATAAAATTTAAGTACCATGAGAAAATAAAACTTAGATAACCAAGAATGTCTGGACATTAACCACCTAGTCATCGTTTGTTAAATAAGTATTAAAAGCTAGACAATGTCCCTCCACTCGAGGTAGATTGAGGAATTAGATTTAAACACCAATTATTTAAAACATTTTTATGGAATCCCAAACACAGTCATTACTTTTATCTTTCTGTGTGATTTTACTCATTTCGTCTGAAGGAACTTCAGAAATTCTGTTTCTCCTAAGATTTGATGCCACTTCAGGTCTGGGCACATAATTCAATTGCAGTTTAGAGTAGGTTTCCACTTTATACTTCCATTTACCTAGTGAGAATTTACTTAGCTATTTTAGGAAGGCAGATATAACTCTCGGTTTATAGAGAGCTTGAGTCAATTAAAACTCTAGCTTTCACTCAACCTGAAATGCTGTTAGGTAAAATGTCTGCATTCTTGAAAATGTGTGCTCATTTTTCAAATCTAAGTGAAGGGCTTTACCTTGCTCTGATGACAACTTGCCAAAAGCTTTTACAATATATCTGTCTTTCTGCAGTGGGCCTATGTTGTTTCCCTCTTGGATTTAGCCTTTCTCACACTATTCCCACAGTTTCTTCACATGTGCTTGCATATGTGCAAAGCAACAGCTTCTGACCAAGAAGGCCCAATATTTGCCCCACCTTGACTAACCTTTAGACTGGTTTATTCTCGGCTCCAGGCCCCCCAGCTCCCTTTTCTTGGAGTATTTACTTTAGAAAATTTGTAATCTTAAATCCATTCTCTGCCCTTTTGAGATGTTAATCTTTTAAAAAGCCTCTTGCTAATTTTACTACTCATAAAAGATCTTTTTTAAGGAATTGGAAATCAACTCTTTGCAATGTAGTTGAGGAGGAAGATTGCACCCCTATCTCCCAGTTTCTGTGGGAGGACAGGACCCTAACTTTATCAGGAGCCTTGCTCCGAGTTATAAAACTATCTTCTGTCATGAAGACGAGAGAAAGTTTCCCTTTTCTCTGGGTGAAGCCAATTACCTAACACAGATGGCCCATGATCCTCCCACCCCAGCTCTAAAAATACTCTAGCCCTTTTTCTCAGTGGAAATGAGTTTCCAGACTTAGTCTGTGCTGTCTCCCCTATTGCTTGTAATAGCATTAGAATCAAATCAACTTCTGTCTGCTATCTTGTACACTGCGATTTTTTTCTTTAACAGCCCTCTTTTTTATAGTTGTTCCCAAAATAGATCAGAATTTATTTGAATGCTCTGTATAGACCCCAATTGATTGGATTCTTGGGTTGCTTCCTTTGTTTCATATATATGTATACGTGTGTTTGTGTTTATACACACACATGTATGTGTTTTATATATATACGTGTGTGTGTGGAAAGAGAGAGAGACAAAGAGAGAGTGTCAGGATTTTATTTTTAGAAATCTCTCCTTGAATTTTTTTTTTTCTTTGGAGTTTCCTGCCATGGCATTATGGCTATAGCTAAGTGTGTTTGGAGATAAGTTTCATTATCATTATTGCTATTTGTATTGGCAATAACTATTTAATAACATAGTTAAATTTCACATAGTGCTTTACATAGTAGTTTATGTAGTGTTTATACATATATAACTCCTGAGGGATATGCATACGCTCAGTGAAAATCAAGGAGTTTTGCTTGAGTACCCTTAATTTATTGCTTTTTTGGGTACAATTTTCTAATTCTAGTTTTTAGTAAAAACACATTTATTGGGAATGTCTAATGGAACAAGAACCTTATAGTTCAAGGATAATTTCATTCAGATAGGATCATTTGAGAAAAAGGAAAAATATGAATCAGTATTTGGCGATTAGTTCCTGAATCAGTCAAATAACGGGAAATCATATTCTTAGCAAGAAACATTAGGGATATGGATTTAATAATACTTTTTCTGGAATTTTGCTGAATACCAATATAAATGACAAGTAAGAAAAGGGAAAAGTAAACTTCAATTCACCCCCCAAAACCCAAGCATTATTCATTTTCCTGTAACATTGTAAATTCTTGATTTCGATATGCTTGCCTTTTGCTTTTACTCTCTCCTCCGAATATAAAGCAATGCTTGGTAACAAGAGGCCCCCTCATTAAGTGACTAGAAGAAATTTCCTGTGTTAATTTCATTTTAAGTTTATAGCTGCTAGAACCAAAGTGAAGGGATTAACTGATGTTTTTGTGCTAATGATTCCCAGTGCATCGTGTCACTGAAGGGGTGAGCTGTGAAGGTTCGATTCTTTACTGGAAGGGAAGAACCATATGTTTACTCTGTAGCGATAATTTTGTTATAAAAAATAACCATAGTAAACATTTATTGGACATTTTTATGTGCCAAGGGCTGTGCCAAATACTTCATATGAAGTATCTCCATTTAACCTTTATAATAACACTATATGTTAGATCCTATTATTATCCCCATTTTATATAAGAGGACAGCTCTGGTGATTGTTTTGTCCTAGAACGTATTGCTAGACTATCCCTCATCTCCTCATGTATTTTTCCCCCTATGGTATGACCTAAAGAGCTGGAATGGATAGTTTAAAAAGAAATACAAGGAGAAAAAAACTAAATGAAGTGAGAGAGTTTATGAGGTAGAAACTCTATGGAGGAAATCAGAAATTGAGAGCAGAGAGCAAGTTAGTTTTAGTAAGGTGAGGAATTTGCTTTGGATTTTGTGCCCCCCTAAATCCCTCTCACTTTTACAAATGTGGCAGAAGATAAATATTCAGATAATCTTAAGATCGAAACTTAATTGATTTACTTTTCTTGTCTTTCTTTGCTATCCTGCAACAATCAAACATCAATGTTTTTCCTCAACCCCTGGAAAGATTTGAAGATGAATTCCTCTTTCCCTCAAAGAAAGGGGGAATAACTTAGGATCTGGATTTAATGAGCCATCAAAGTCAACTGAAAGAAATGAAAAGAAAGTTTACGCTTTGACGAGAAAGGCTGAGTGGACGGGAGAAATGGAAGGCAGAGACAGGTTTCCCTCAGTACAGGGCTAAGGGAAAAAGAGAGAGGTGTGGAGGTCTGGTTCCTGGAACTAGAGAGATCCAAGCCGTGGCTCCTGGAAGTGCCCTGGAGAGGCAAAAAATCCTCTGAGGAGAAAGGCTGTGTAGTGTGTGGAGGGAGGAGAGATTCATAATTCTTTTTCTTCCCCTAACTATGCAAGTAAAAATTGTAAAAATTCCTCCCCATGGCTCTGTGGTGGTAAGGTGAGCAGTGGATAGCTTCTGCCCTTTTTAAGCCAAAGTGTTCTGTAGGAGGTGGTGTAAGAGGCAGGGCTTAAGAGCAGGGCTGCTGTGGGAATGTTCCTTGTGAGGACAGGTATTGGTGGGTCTAAGTTTTGTTTTGTTGAAATAGTACTATTTAATCCAATGCTCTTAGTAAGAATGCCCAACATGAGGTATCTATATTCTGAATTTAAGCTAAATACATTGCTAATTTAGTAAGATTCTTACAGCTTTATTTTTCTATTTTCAATGCTCATGGCTACAGGAGTCCCTAACATAAAATCAAAGTAGTATTCTCTGTGCTCTGAAGGAACCAAGAGAACCAGATTCCAGCACCAGTTCTGCAGCTTACTCACCACTGTGATTCCTGGGCAGGTGCCTGCTCCTCTAGGCCTCAGGTTGCCCATGTGTAAAATTCAAATGAGGGAAGGGGGGCTAGTTGCTATATAAAGCTCCAATCAATTCTGATGACTGTGCATCCCCTCACTTTCCCATATGGAGTTGTGTTATTCACATATACTGTCCACAAGCTGCCAAATGGGCCAGCTAATAAAGACCAGCAAATAAAACGCTATTTAGAAATTTCTCTGAGCATCAGTACAGATTGCAAAAAGGGAGTAGTAAGTCCCACTGAGCCAAGCATTGAAGTTGTTAATTTGGTGGCCTCTGCTGCTGTGCCTTGTTGAATGAAATTTTAAATGATGGAGAAGGAAGTGGGAAGCCAGGGTGGTAGTCTGTAGCTGCTGTCTGCCTGCACCAGGACGGTTGGAGCTGTATGGCGAGGCTGCTTCCTCAGCCACATCTGGAAGCAGCAGGTCTTCTTGAACATTTCAGGTAGCCAGAGAACTGTGAACTAAGAGTCAGAACACCTGTTTAATTACTATTGATAATAAAAGTAACAGCTTTTACCATCTACTAAGCACTGAACTGTATGCCAGGACCAAGGACTTTTGCTACATGATCTGATTTTATTTGTCTGAGAACCCAGTAAGGTGGGTATTTTTAGTGACTCTATTTTAGAGACAGGGAAACTAAGATTCCAAAATACTAGTGATTTGCCCAAGATGATCCAGCTAGGTGGCTTTGTAATAGGTAAAGAACCTAATAGCTATTATTTAGGGAAGGAGTGAGAAGAATATGGCCATCACATGTGTTGTTTATACCCTTTTCTATTCTCCCCCAAATCCTTTCAATATTTAGTGGTGAAATCAGATGATGAACTCTGTTCAAATAGCAGTTAAGGTAAGGGAAAACTCTAAAAGGGTAACAATTTGAGAAGGTTTGTGTGAAAGTGAGGAGGAACAGACTTCTTGATGTGGAGCTCTTGGAAGTGCCATGGCTGATTGCATAGGCACTTATAAAACTCACGTTTTTAAAGATACATTTATAATTCTATATCTTTTTTTCTTGGTCAAGGTCCTGACACCAGTCCCAGTAGGTAGTTGGTGGCTCTCTTTCACTTAAGAAATTTTTCCTATCGTGTGGAAGGATTATGATTATAGGGTTATCCTAAAACTTGAGAAAAGAGGAGTGAGCTATAAATGCTGTAAACAGATAAAGTTGGTTTTCTACCTCAGTGGATTTGAGGTAGAGCTTCTGACCACAATTACATGTCTGTCTTCCACTGCCTCCATTTCAGTTTGATTAAAGAGACTGAAATAATTTTGGTTTTCACCAACTCCCAGTTAAAAAGAGAAATTCATGAGTGGTAGTAGTGAGAGGTGGTCAGTCCTACAACCTAAGTCTTTAAATGTGTACCTTAAGCTAACTCAACCAAAGTGGATCCCAGGGAATAGTAGTCTCACAAGTTGCACTATAAATTAAGGGCTCTGTGGTCAGATTCCTTTGGGGAATGTTGCAGTCTTTGCTGATGTCAATGATGGGCTAGACAATCCTTTGGTGTGTGGGATTGTTCCAATTATTGCAGGGCATTTAGCATCCATTCTACCAGGCCTTTAAATGCAAGTTGAGGTCCTCACCATCATGGTAATCAAAATTGCCCTAATATATTTCTAAATGACCCTTGAAGGATGGTACTAAACCTCGTTGAGGACTAATGTAGCTATCTTCCACCTTATGCAAATTCACAGAACACATGTAAGAATTCATTTTGACTATATTTTTATTAAATTCAGCATACCCTAAAATAACTATAGAAACTCTTTCTCCCTCTACTTTGTTTTTTTCTTTAGAACACCAAGTGGCATCCTATGTAATGCTCTTTGGAAAATACTGCTTTAGCAAGAAGGACCAAGAAAGGAATATTAGAATGTGAAGAGACACTAGGGAACATCTAATACCTGGAGCCCCATTATTCACTCCATGAAACAGATATGGCCCCCTTAGCCCTGAGAACTTTTAGAATTTTTGTTTTCAACATGATCACCATTGATGATCTTTTAAGCCACTGTGACCTAACCATTTGTTTTTCCCTGAGACCAACTGCCCAAGTGTCTCGCTATTGGCTTGGATTAGATAGTTATTTTATTTGATGTTGTCAGTAATTCATTATACGTTTTGAGCTGTTCAGATTTCATTTTACTAACATTTAATCACAAAACAACAGGGAATCTTTATGAAAGATTTCTGCCAGAAGAAAAATAGATGTGAATAAGGCCTCCAAATGCACTTTGCTCATGTTTGGGTCATGTACAATTTTCATACACCAACTCTGGAGCCTTTGACTTGCCTTCGTTTTCAGTTAAAATAATTATAGTAGATAAGCACATATACATGTCTGATTATGTAGTAGCCATCAAAGAAAAACAATGCATTTTCCTGTATTCCAAACTCTTTATTTTGCCAATGGGAGAAACTGGCCCAGAAACTGGTCAGTGGCAGAGATGTGATTTGGACCCATAAATCCTGACTCCCAGGCAGGAATCTTTATATTGGCCCATTTTATTATCTCTTCATAGTGAAAGAACAACTGAGGTTTTGGAAATGAAGTATTTGTAGTGAGAGGGGGAAGAAGGGAAGAACCTGAACTTGGATAGAAGGGCCTTGTAACAGACAGTTCTCAGACAACCATTATTTAGTTATTCCAGTGCTAACAATAAAATAGCCCATCTCCAGACCCTTCCTTCCAAAAAAAAAAAAAACAAAAACAAAAACAAAAAAAACTCATTTCATGCTAAATTTATAAGTAAAGTTAACAACTGCTTTGGTGAACCACCACCAGTGCCTGAAATCTCTATTATCAAGAAGCAGTGAGCCCAAATGGCAGGTTCAAGTTTCTTGGGGACACATAATAACAGACAAAATAAGGCTTTACTTTTTATCCAAATGCAGTGTAAAAGGAGGTTTGGATTGCCTAAATTCCAGTCTGTCGTGGGCAGGTCTTGAAAAGATTATATGGTCTTTTCTTAAAAGACCTCAAATATTTTTTTCATCCCATTCTCAGTCCCAGCACAGTTTTTCTTCTGGTATTTGACTGATAAAGTTTTTAGATACTAGTTTTTCTCTTTTCCCTTGCTATAGCTGTAGAAATTGATTTAAAAATGAAACAGTACTGTAAAGTATATTATTTCAATAGTTTTTTTTATTAGGCAGAATCTCTATATGTACTTTTCTCATATTTAAACTACAAATGATAAGAGCTATCTCATTATAAGCAGTTAAGTTCTAAATTGCAGTTTTCATAGCATACTTTTTTCTAGGCATGTTTGCTCTTTTTATGTCAAAATAACAAAAATACTTAGCTTGAAAGGGGTTTAAGTGCAAGGAATAGGAATCAGTAGAGTTTCTTGGAGAAAGTGGTTCTTGCACTATGTTTTAAAGAGTAAGTCGAAGACTCAAATGCCTGCTGGAATCTGGACAAAAACAATAATAAGTGAAATCGGCCAAGTATACCAAAAAGAAAAAAAAAAAACTGCTCATGTTTGATGATAATGGGCAGCTGATACTGGGTCAATGTGAGTCAGATCATAGGGAATACCAGTAATTGTGTCAAACTCTAGTGGGCATGATCCATTTAAGAAGGGCAAATACTACTTTACCATAGTTACAGGGCAATATTGCCTCATTGTTGGTTGGCAGCTTTTGGAAGAAGAATAGAAATCCAGATTTTAAATACTGGTAAAAAATTTATAAAAGCATTAAGTAAGTAAACATGTCAAATAGAATGGGCTGAGTCTCACTGGTTCTTAGCGTAAAGAAACTTAGTCCAATCTCCACATCTCTCTGCTCTTCCAAACCAGAATCTTCCAGTAGCAGGCACCATCTGATGTTCTTTGTCTCTTTGGAGTGGGTTTTCAGTATATGTGTATCATAAGTGTTTTTAGATTCTGAGTTCTAACAGTTAAACAGCCAGCAGAGGGAACCCACAGACTGGATGACTCAAAACTGAAGGAACAGATTTTTAAAATTTATACATGGAAATGAAATTTAAAGCAATTTTGAGGACCAGCAACCAGCTTCCAGTGGTCTGGCCAGCAATTTGAGTTATAACTTACACAGCAACCCTTGATTTTATTTGTCTAATAAAATATTATTATACCAATCACTATTTATACAATTGGAAACACTGCACACAAACTCTTCTCTGGAACTTTTTCAACATGTGGAATGTGGCTTAAATGCTGTGCTTACTCAGTTGGGTGAGTGTGTGATCCATCCTGACATATTCATTTTGACACAAAATGAACTTAATCAACCAGCATTTTATTGTCAGGGTCTCACTGTGTGTAGAATAGTGTACTCATTACAAAATGTTGTAATATTGATCCACTGCCTTCAAAGAATGCTTGGGCTAGTTGTGAAAGCTAACACACACACACACTTGCATACACACACATGCACACACACATATAAAGAGAGAGAGAGAAAGAAAGAGAGAAAGAGAGAAAGAGAGAGAGAAATTGCTAGATTAATCTGTCCTGTGGAGAAGGCTTAGGTAGGATTTCTATGCATCAATGCTTTTTAACCTTTATCTTGTAATGGCACCTATAGAAAATTATAATATTTGTAGGCACATTGGGGAAACTTGTTACGATTGTGTAAAAGATGAGTAGCTCTGACCAACCCGGCCCACATATGGCCCTGGAGAGGGCTGTGGGCTGTGAGTATTGGTATCTGGGCAGACCCTGAGCCCTTTTGTGGCATGACAGGATCCTAACATTGGTCAGGAGGCTGTGATATAGGTGGATAAGGGAGGAGAGATGAAAACAGTGGCCCCATTGCAAATGATTCTTCTTTTCCTTTTCGCTTTCTCCTAATATTGACTTAATTATTTTTCATTGGCATCAGTCAGAAAATAAATTAAGCTCTTCTTTGTAATTTTTCTTCACTTTGAAGACATGATGAAATTAAAAGATTTGATTTTCCAGAAATTTTTTTTTCTGAAATAAAGTGAATGTTTGTGTTCCCCTCGAAATTCATATGTTGACACTTTGAGAAACTGAGACAGGAGGATTGCTTGAGGCCAAGAGTGTGAGACCAGCCTGGGTAGGCAACATAGTGAAATCCCGTCTCTACAAAAAATAATTTTAAAAAATTAGTTGGGTGTGGCAGTGTGCCTCTGTAGTCCCAGCTACTGGAGGGGCTGAGGGGAAAGGATCACTTGAGTTTGGGAGGTCAAGGTCACAGTGAGCTACGTTAGCACCACTGCACTCCAGCCCGGGAGACAAAGTGAGACTCTGTCTCAAACAAAAAAAAATCATATTTTGAAATATTAACCCTCAATGTGATAATATTTGGAGTGGGGACTTTAGGAGAGTATTAGGTCACAAGGATGGGCCCCTCATAAATGAGTTTAATGACCTTGAAAAGGGACCCCAGAGAGCTCCTTCACTCTCTTTCTGCCATGTGAGGATACCAGGTACAGTGGGAAGAGGACAGTTTGCAACTTGGAAGACAGTCCTCATCAAAACCTGACCATGCTTGTACCATGATCTTGGATTTCCAGCCTCTAGAACTGTGAGAAATAAATTTCCATTGTTTTAAGTCACCTAGTTTATGGTAATTTGTTACAGCAGCCCAAAGTAACTCAGGCACCCTCCTTTTCCAAAGTTCTAAAAATGATGCCTCTTATCTCCAGACAAGATGAAATCTTTTCCCAAATAAGGGCTTACCTTACTGCAAAAGTTGGTTTAGCTTTCTTTGGCTAAACCTCACGTTTGACTGCACTATTGTTTTGGGGGAATAAAAAGGTCAGAAAACAGGGAAACAAAAAAGACAATAAGGCCATTGCTGGTATTGTTATTATACCTAAAAAAAAGTCTAATGAACACCCTCTCTATGCTGTCAGCCTCATGCTTATAACTGATTCTTAAAAACAAATGAGCTACTGCTATTTTGCAATAGAATAATGTTGAGTTATAATCAAGCATATTGAAATCTAATCATGGAGTTATTGGTGAACTGAGAGAGGACTGAAAACTTCATCTTTATGCAGAGTAGCATTAAGTAACCATGTTGTTGAATAGTGGCTACCTTTGTTCCTTTCCTTCATAGCTATTCAAGTTAGAGTACACCTGTTAAACAAATACATTCTCACACTTTGGACCTACACACACCCTATATTACAGGTAGAAAGCTAAAGAACCTCTCTTTCTCTCAATTTGGAAAACACAAATGTAGACTTGTGGATTTTTGATGTTTAGCATAAACTGCCAAGAATTCTGGTCATAGCTTAGTTTGAATTATAAAGGATAAGATAAAGCTTCTTAGGAAAAGGCCAAAGTTACAGTAACTAGGTTTTCTTCATCATCCTCTAGCACTCTCTCCCTTCCCCAACTACTCTGGTAACTGTGCTGTTGTCTTGAAAAGGGGATTGTATTAATAATACAATCTAAAAGGGACTAGAAATTTTGTTGTAATTTTAAAGATTACAAAATCTTTAATAATATTTTCAATCTGAGGTAGGCTGGACCCAAGAAGATATTGCTGAACTTCTAGAGTGTGGGAAATACTATAAGACCAATATAATTTTCTAATATTCTCCCAAGGGGCTGTCAGTTTTTACAATGTCTCCAGGACTCCATGGGTCATAGCTAACAGGGGTAATACGTCCTCATTGTTGTAACAAAGACACCCCTGGGCAGTTTTCTATACTCTATTTCAAATTTTATTTGAGCAAAATCTCTCCCAGTGGCCCTAAACCAACCCTCCCTATGAGGTCAAGATAGTTGCATTGCACCCAGAGATGTACCTCATTTAATTTCTCTGTTGGACTATTCATGCCAGCTGCACTCAACTCTTCACTTACAGCATTATTACTCATCTCCCTTGGGCCATCAGAACAGACCTACAGCAGGATTTTATAACTCCTGAGTCAAAGAATCAAGCAGTCATTGTAGGAGTGACTGAAAAACCAAATATAGTATCGACTGTAGATGAACCAGAAAGCAGTAAATAAAACCTTTCCTGGGTGAGTTCAAGGCCATTGGGGACCTTTGAGTTTGCAGGGAGGAAGAGTGGGAAGTAAGTGGGCTGCAGCTTGGCCTGTCTACCAACCTGCATAATTCCCAGCCTGCGATCCGTAAGGCAATAATGTGGGTGATGCCTAATTTCCTCTGAATTTTTTTTTTAGAATCTCATAGAATTATCACATTTTTTTTCATGTTGATTTACCTCACAGGTTAAAAAAAAGAAGAAAAAAGAGAAAATAACTAAATTTTTTGCTTTGCCCTAGGATTCTATCTTCTGTGTTTATAACACTTGTTATTTGTGGCAAGTCAGAAGCCCTGATCGGGTATTGCTGATGTTGCTTACAATGGTTCAGGAAGAAATTTTAAAAAATTCAAGGATTTATCAGAAATGGAAAGGTTGAAAATTTCTTCATAGTATAATAATGTTAATAAAACCATAATAATGTATATGGTACGGTTAAGTTTTATACATTGTCTCAGTTGTGTATCCCAGTAACTCCACAGAAGCGAGTGGGGTAGAATGAAAACTTTAGGTTGGTGCAAAAGTAATTGCGGTTTCAGACCATGAATTTTTAATCCTAATAACTAGGCTCAAACACATCTTTATTAATCAAAATAGGAACCATTACAATCAACACATTTTTGCCAACAAGAAATAAGTTTGTTTATACCTGTAGTGTAAAATTTCATGCTTCTGGATTCCAAGAACTCTTGGAAAGCATTTTCTGCATCCTGCTGGTTGTGGAAGCGTTTTCCCTGCAAAAAGTTGTCCAGATGCTTGAAAAAGTGGTAGTCAGTGGAGAAGTCAGGTGAAGATGGTGAATGAGGCAAAACTTCGTAGCCCAATTCGTTCAACTTTTGAAGCATTGGTTGGTCATGACCAGTATAAAATCCACTTTTCCTTGCATGTCACAATCCGATTGAGAAATCGTTCGTTGTTGTCGAGTACTAGAAGACGACACTTCAAAATGACAATTTTTTTGAGTTTCTATCAGCTCATGAGGCACCCACATATGGAGCTTTTTCACCTTTCCAATTTGCTTCAAATGCCAAACGACTGTAGAATGGTTGATGTTGAGGTCTTTGGCAACTTCGCTCATGGAGTTGTAAGAGGATCAGCTTGGATGATTGCTCTCAGTTGGTCGTTGTCAACTTCCAATGGCCAGCCACTGTGCTCCTCATCTTCAAGGCTCTCCTCTCCTTTGCAAAACTTCCTGAACCATTACTGCATTGTGCATTCATTACCAGTTCCTGGGCCAAATGCGTCGTTGATGTTGCAAGTTGTCTCCACTGCTTTACGACCCATTTTGAACTCGAATAAGAAAATCGCTCAAATTTATTTGTTGTCTAACATCATTTCCATAGTCTCAAATAAATATAAACAGCTAGTGATAAGTCATTAGCAAAAAAAATCAAGCAAGAAATACTCATTGAAATTATGTATAACATACCCACATTTATTTAAGAATGTATTCCAATATCAAATGGCAAATTTCAACAATGCTAAAACAACAATTACTGTTGCACCAACCTAATAAATACCAGAGAAATTAAGTGATTTTCCAAAGGTGAAGCAGATACTACTCTGACCACTGTCACTACCATTTGACATTAACCTGCTCTGGTAGATACTGTACTATTCCCATAGCAATGTGATTATGATTCTGGGCTTTGGACGAAGATTGCCTGGGTTCAAATAATGACTCTAACCCATATTACCTGTCATCTTGGGAAAGTTACTTAACCTTCTTTGCCTCAGTTTTGCCAGATATTAAATGAGAATAAAAACATTAGCTAGTAGGTTATTGCGATGATTATTGAATTAATAGATAAAGGTATTTAGAATAGTGCTTGGAATAGTGAGTATACAGTATATATAAACTTTTATTTTTATTACCATTTCAGATAAGAAAATTGATATTAGAACCCACAGTCCACAAGTACTACGTGGTAGATACTGGATGTAGAACCAGATGTGGTCATGCTTGTCTTGAATTTCTTCAGGGCCAGTGCCGGAGCTGAGTAATGGCAGCCCAATTAAAATGAGTTATGTGTGCAGAAGTTTATTATATCCTCCACTTAGCCCACCTCTCACACCTGCTTAGAACCTGTAAGCATTTGATTTTGTGACTGTGCTTTAGGACTTTTGGCCTTGATGGTTGGAATGATGATGATAATGATGGTGATAGGAGATGAGTGGTTTGTAAAAGCAGCCTACGTTTCTCAACCTCCTTCTTGGATTCTTCTTTCTCTCCTGCTACAATGTCTGCAATTTATAAAGCTGATTCATATTTTCAGATGTCTTAAGTATGAGAATAGGCAGTAACTATTAAGTCCATACTAATTTTATATCGATCAACCCAAAATTTGTGTTTTTAAATTTCACTTGATCCTAGCAAACACTTTATCAAATATTTCCCCTTTTTCCTAGATAATAAAATGAGAACCAGTGAAAAGTAGACTGGTTCAAGGCAAAACATAGCAGGCCACAAAGACAAACAGGTCATACGGTTGTCATACGACCTAATAATTACTAATAAATCATTTTTAAGTTACTTATAAACTTATTTATTTGACACACATTTACTGAACATTTAAAATGTGCCACATACTGCACTAATGCTTGTAAAACTCATAGAACGTTTCTTGGCACATAGTGAGAACTCAATAATTATTTAGTCCCTGTCCTCTAATTCAACACAATTATGATAGGGTGGGAAAGATGTGACAAAAGCATACAAAATGAGTGATTACAAGATTGAATGAGCAAGTTTATGTCAAGAATGTAGCAAATTGCCTGGCTCTTGGAGGAAACTCAATTATTTTTCGTTCTGAGTCACCTTCACTCTTTGGCTTATAAATTTAATATGCAAATATTATATGAGGTAAATACAGAATTTTTTAGATTTACTGAGTGGGACACAGTTGGTGGGGAATGTGGGGGAGAGTTATAGACACATTTTCGGTATGAGTCTCAGACTTCTTAGCTACTTCTTTAATAAAGTTCTTTCAAAATCATAAAAAGTTAGAAATAAAAGTGGTATTAGGGAATATTAGGTTAATCTTATCAATAGACTATTGGAATATCAAGCGACTTTCCCAAGGTCACACAGCAAATTAGTGGCAGAACTGGGAAGAGTACAAGCTTCCTGATTCACAAGACAAAGCTTATTCATTCAGTTAACACTTAAAAATTTATAAACCAAATTCTAAATTCCCTGTTATGCTTTGAAAAATTTTTACAAAAGTAAAGGAAATACAGGGAAACTAAAGTCTCTATTGGATGCCATCAAGAAAATTCAACTTTGATAACCTTGGTTCTTTAAGGACGTTGGCATTTTTTACCATCTGAAATTCAAGGGCAGCTTGGAATGCTAATCTGAGTGTGGACTTTCCTGCCAGTGGTGAGGATGACTCATCAATACCACTGTTTGTGGAACAAATGCTAGGACAGTGAAACTGTGAAGGATTACAACGTTTTGTGCTTTGTCTTCATAACTGAAATTAACAAAGGTGGAAAATTCCAAATAACTTTTGCTCTATATTTTCCCATAATCGGAAATTTTAAAGATTTATCCCTCATTCAGGGAATAATTATAGACGATTTTACTTTATCCTTTAGTGCCTGCCAATGAAAGAAGAAAAACTATTCTTTGATAAAACTATTGAACATGGCAAAAAGATCAGAATCATGCTGCATCTTTTAGAGGGCAGAAATAGAGCCAGTGTTTCAAGGTTACAAAGAAACAAGTTTTGCCTTACTTTAAGTACAAATTGTTTGTGAGATTCCTAGCTCCAAGCACAGTGCATAACAGCTAATAGATGTCCAGTAAATATTTGCTGATTTCTGCATCCAGTTTATTTCTGTCTTGGCACTTTCATCTTCCATTGCCTTTTTATTTTACAGTGCCTCAATATAGACTGTAAGCTACTTGAAATCAGGGGCGATATCTTCTTTGTCTTAGTCTGTTTAGGTTGCTATAACAAAATCCCCAAAACTAGGTAGCTTGTAAACAACAGAAATTTATTTCTGACAGTTCTGAAGACTGGGAAGTCCAAGGTCAAGGTGAGATTTGGTGTCTGGTGAGGGCCTGCTTTCTGTTTCACAGATGGCACCTTCTTACCAGGCCCTCACACTGTGGAAAAGGGGAATGGATTCCCTTGGGCCTGTTTCATACGGGCACTAATCTCATTCATAAGGGCTCTGCCCTCACCTCCCATAAGCCCCTACCTCCTAATACCATCACCATGGAGGTTAAGTTTTGGAGGTTTTGGATTCATTATTGAATCCATGGACTTAAAACATAACTAGTCACATATTAGTATTAATATTGAGTAGGTATTGTGTAATAAAACAAGGAAAGAAAAAGGAAGGAGAGAGGAAGGGGGGAGGAGGGAAAGAGAAAGAATTTGCATCAGAGTTGTCCAACAATGGAACGAAGCACTTCGCAACAAAGAACTGCAACCCAAGTTGGAATACCATTTAATGCAGCTGTTACAGAGTTGATCTGAAATTTCCTTGAGCAATAAAATCTGCCATGTGGTAAATCATACACAGTATATGAAAAGCTATCTATGTCTTTTAAGATTTCAATTATTTAGAAAGTCCATTCAAAATGTGGTATTTACTTGCCTCCGAGGTTGTAAAGCTGTTATTTAATTGTCATAACATAGCTAATGAAGGGCTTGGCATTCTATTTAGATGCATCTTTGACAAACATGACACTTTAATTCTGAAGCACGAATGTTCCATTAAGCTTGTAGTTTTTCAACTATACAAAGAAGACATTAAGTTATTCTTGTTACAAAAGTAAGGACACTAAATTTGGTAGAACTGCTTATAATTATGTTAAATTGAAGCAAAACTTGATCCTGACAATCTGTAACTATACCTACATTATATCTGCCATAGAAGAATTTTAGGGAAAGGAAATATTCTCTAATATATAATGGAGCCATTTTAGTACATGTCTTAAACTCATTTCAAACAAACTCACTTCAACATAATGCTAAATATAATATCATCATAATTTTATATAAGAATTTATTTTTCAGAAACATTTATAGAAAAGTAAAGGCTGTGGTTGTCATTATAAAAAGGTTAGGACATTATGATGTCAGAGGGAGTAGGGAAGAATAAGGGCCTTTCACATATGATCTCTAAGCAACATTATTTGTGTGTAGTTTCTTCCTCCAACATGCTACATCTACCCTAACTTTGCCTGGAGTGACTCAAGTCAGTTTGTGAGCAGAATATTTTGTTTTATCTCATCAGGAGATTCAAAATCAGCATATATGATTTATTCTCGACAATACCTCTGGGAATGAGGAGCAGATGTAGTAATTCATTTGCTGCCATTCTATTCAACAATCAGTTGATAAGTGGCCTTGTCACTCCAACTTCTCTGATTTAATGCATGAATCATAATCATCTCAACTTTACCAAAACTAATTCTAATAGATAGTCTATCCAGACTCATGATTTTTCTGATGCAAATGAAAGTAAGAAAATAGAAATGAAAGAAGGAAGGGAGGCTAGAAGGAAGAAAGGAAGGGAGGGAGGAAAAGGAAGGAAGGATTTTGCAAAGTTAGCAGAACATATTAATAAGTAAAAAGGGTTAAAATAAAAAATAAGTGTGGCTGATGTCATGAAGTTCTTGATTAGTATTCTTTTGTCTGCATATCCAATTAAAATACCTAAAGCAATAAGGAAAATGTATTATCTCTTACAAAAATAAACCTAGATCAGTGGTTCTCAGCCAGAATTAGTTTTGGGAAGTGTTTTAGTAATGTCTGAAGACATTCTTTTGCTTGTCACCACTAAGGGAAGAATGCTACCAGCATTCAGCAGGTAGAGGCCAGGGATGCTGATAAGCATCCTATATTCCTACAATGCACAGGTCAGCCTTCAACAAAAAATTACCCAGTCCAAAAGGTCATAGCGACAAGAGTGAAAAATCTTGACTTAAAGCTAGTGAGTTCCAGAGTTGATATATTCCGTATCTGTATGACATCATCAAAGACTTCGTTTCTTTCCATTTTTCTGCCTTCCTAGTTTGTCTTCTCAGGCTAATTAACCTCATGTTGTCAAGATAGCTGCCATGGTTTCAGGTGTCACTTTCAGACGACCATATCTCAGTGAGAATAAGAGAACATTTTTCTTATACTTTCCAAACCTCCTGAACAATATTGATTTAAATGCATTATGATTCATCTGTTGGGTTTAGAACATGTTTACATATCCCTGAAAAACCATGGCCCTGATATTTGAATAAAATAGTTTTTTGGTTTTGTTTTTGGTATTCATTTGTTCTAATTTTTAGTATTTCTTTTTTTTTTTCTTTTTTTCATTTCAGAATATTACGGGAGTATAAATGTTTAGGTTACATATATTGCCTTTGCACTGCCTGTGTCAGAGCTACAGCGTGCCCATCCCCCAGACGGTGCACACCGCACCCATTAGGTGTGAATGTACCCTAAAATAGGTTTTTTTTTAACAAGGAAAAATGGGAGCAATAATAGTTGGAAAGGTATCCCAGACATAGATAAGCCTGAAAAATGGGAAGTTGTGCTCTTCTTTGTCAGTGCAAAGTATATCTTAAAAAATGTCTATTCAATTCCCTTTCCCAATTTAAAATTGACTCCTTTGCTTTTTGCTCTTGCATTGTGGGAGCTTATTATATATTATGTATATTAGCCCTTTATCAGATTAATGGTTTACAAATATTTTCACCCATTTGGTAGGTTGACTTTTTACTCT
>NW_012144744.1:1707507-1711755 GCF_000956105.1 Propithecus coquereli | reverse complement strand
TAAAAACAAAATTAAGATTTGATAGGGATATTATTAAATCTGTAGATCACTTTTAGTCTGTGTGTCCTTAAATCCCAAGTGAGTCTCTTTTAGACAGCATATAACTGGGTCTAGTTTTTTAAATCCATTCAGTCATTTTATGTCTTTCAGTTGGGGAATTTAAACTCTTAATGTTTAAAGCAATTATTGGTAATAAATGACTTACTATTCCTATATTGTACTTCTGTTGTTCCTCTTTTCCTCTCTTTATGTCTTCCTTTATGTTTGGTGGGTTTTTTTTTTTCCCCCCATAGGTACACTCTTTGGTTTCTTTCTCTTTTTCTTTTGTATATCTTGTATAGGTATTGTTTTCATAGCTACATGATGCTTCCATAAGAGCATTTATAGTTTTAATGGTCTATTTTAAGTTGATAACAGCTTAATTTCAATCATATCTTAAACATTTACTTCCCACTTCCATTTTGTGTTATTTATGTCAAAACTAACATCTTTTTATATTGTGTATTCATTAACAAAGTGATAGTTGTTCTTAATACTTTTGTCTTTTAACTTTTATACTAAAATTAAAAGTGATTTACACACCCCATTACTTATTACGGTATTCTGTATTTGTTTGTATATTTACCTGTATATGGAAAGTTTTATACTTTTCTGTACTCAAGATTGGGAATAAGTCAGCTCTAAGAAGTGAGATTTGTCCCAAAAGCCAATTTAGTCCCAAGAAAGGTTTTATTTTTAATTACATAGTTAATGTGGAGGGTAGATACTAGATCCACACAATCTTTTGCAGAGTTTCAACTCCCTTTAGTGTAGGATTTATCAGAGTAGACAGTATTTTTTTCATTCAGAAGGGCACGTTCTGGAGTTAAGCTGGCCTCTCCTACTTGTCTTGATGAAGCCTCGGAGAGAGAGAAGTATATTAAAAACAAAAACCAAAACCATGGAACTTCTAATCACTAAATTCTGTCCTTTGACAAAACTTCTGACTCTGTGGGTGTTTTATATCTCTGTAAAATCTTTTTCACAATGAATTTTTCTGACTCATTGCTGAAAGTTTGACATGTATTTAGATTGAAATATGGATATGTTATAGGTGTCCTGAAACCTGAAAATCAGAATTTCCATTGTGAAATCATCGCTTATTATAGGGATTGATATTTCAGGGCATTAGGGAAACTCAAAGGGCTGCTCTGAGCAGAATTTCCTCTTTGTTTCACCGGTATTTCCAGATGATTTGTTTCAAGTGGCTTGCCCTGTAATGAGAGTGTGTTCTAATTATTCACACCAAAGCAGAGATAATCAATTAAATTTAACATCCTAACCTAAAAAGTGGGTGTTTGCTCAGGATGGGTCTTTTGGGAATAGGAAAAAAATCTTTGCAATTTAGGATTAGTGAGGACCTTCACCTTTCTTACCTTTCAGAGGCTTTCTTAGGGCTTCAGAGTTTCTTTATCTATTCATTTAATTAACATTGTGTGATAGTTTTTTTACATAGCCATCCATATTTTCATACCCGGGAAATTCGTTCTTAATAAATGAATGTTTGTTTATTTTACTTGATATTGAATAATTTGAAGCTTATTAGCAGCAAAATTGATCTGAGTTTGAATGTCCTTAGCTATGGTACTCAACAAATCTGATCTTCAATTTCTAAACTCTAATATTGATGATTAACATACTTTACAAGGAGGTAGTAAAAGCATAGTAATTAACATATTGACTGCCACACTAGAAAAAAAAATTTTCCTTGGAGCCACAGTGTTTCATTATGAAAACAGAATAAAAATTTTGAAAACAAATTGATCCTTTCTAATTTAATGAAAAATGAAATTTATTGATTTCTATTCATTTAATCCATGTTTTTAGAATTAATTTGTCAATATTAATTGTACATCAACAAGTAAGATTTTCATGAACCAACTGCAGGGTTTTGCCCAGGTTTTGCTTCACAAGGCCCCAGGCTCAAAACTATTGTGAGTTAAGTACAGCTAAATGGCAGTTAATATGTTATTAATAAGTGGGTATAACTTGGCATCAGACAGATTTTTATCTATAATCTTAGGTCTGCCAATTTCTTAATAATTTTATCTTAGAAGCTTATAAATTTAAGTTTTCTCATTTGTAAATAGGCACAATTACATATTAATATATTGCATATATACATTATATATATTCATTTTGCTATGTGGATTAAATGTAATAGCACTTGTAAAGTGCTTAGCAAAGTGCCTAGCTTAAAAAATAGAATCTATCTTTATTTTGATCAGTAGCTTATTGTCAAGTAGATAACATACAGTAACTGAAATTTAGTAGGTGCTTGACAAGTTTTACTTTCTTTCCATTCTCTCCATCAAACCTATTACCTTTAACTCAAGTTTTACATTATAAAAACTAAATAGATTGAGCTCTTCATATATTTTTCTGACTTTTTTTTTCTCTTTGTCCTGTCATATTAGAATAATTGCTTATGGGAAAATCCACAGACATTATTTTATCCAAATTTGCAATTTTAGGCCTTGTCTATATAAAAAAGGTTCAGCAATTTTCATCTATACATGACTATACATTGTAGAAATTGTTTAACAAACAGTGCCTGGGTAGCAAGCAATGTACAGAACATAGAAAAATGAAGAAGAAATACTACCTATAGAGTATAACAACCAAAGTATCGTGGTAGTGTACAATGCTCAAGTCAAAAGAAATTTTTTCTTAAAATCCCAGTCCATTCGACAAGTGATATTTAGGGACTTAAAATTGCCCTCCCATCATCAAATACTACAGAATATTTTTTTTATTTCAGAATATTATGGGGGTACATGTATTTTGTTTATATAATTTGCTTTTGTACAGTTCGAGTCAAAGTTTTAAGTGTGCCCTTCATCCAGATAGTGTGAATTGTACCTGCTAGGTGTGAATTTACCTATCCCCTTGGCCCTCCCCCTTCCTTGCTTTTGCTTAATGTTATTTCCATATGTGCACATTAAGTGTTGATTGATTAGTTCCTATTTAATATTGACCACATGTGGTGTTTGTTTTTCCATTCTTGCCATTCTTTACTTAGAAGAATGGACTACAGAATATTTATAGGATTGGGCAATACAGATGAGAAAGCATGGTCCATTAGAAAGAGAGTGGCAGTTCTATGAAACTATTCCTGAGCTGTCATGAAAACGAGAGCCAAAGTTGGAAGAATAACACTCTATAGAAACCAATTTTTCAATATCATAACTGGTTAAAAAATTAAGCAAACGCATAATCAAATACTGAGAATATCAGATGAATAGTTACTGCAGCTTTGGAAGAAGGAAGGGATGAGCAGTGTGTTGGGGCCAGAATTCATATTGGACATGAGAATTTTAATTCCTCAAACATACTGAACTCTTTCCTTAATGGAAGTTCATAGCCACTCCCATTTTTTATTTATTTCCTTTTTTTTTTTAAGACAGAGTCTCCCTTTGTTGCTGGTGGGGCTAGAGTGCCCTAGTGACAGTTTAGCTCATAGCAACCTTAAACTGCTGGGCTCAAGTGATCCTCCTGCCTCCTGAGTAGCTGGGGTTACAGGCATGCACCACCATGCCGGCTAATTTTTTCTATTTTTAGTAGAGGCAGGGTCTTGCTTTTGCTCAGGCTGGTCTTGAATTCCTGACCTCAAGTGATCCTCCTGCCTTGGACTCTGAGAGTGCTAAGATTACAGGTATGAGCCACTCTGCCCAGCTGAATTAATTTGTTTTTAATAAATTTTGATTTTCATAAAGTTCCAAATGAAAAAAGGCTTCCACATATTGTTATAGAGATATGCTTGACTTGACAGACTCTACATTACTATTAATAGTAGCTGTCAAAAATTCAGGTGCTTATCTAATAAACGTATTTTAAAATAATCAATTGTATTAGTAGTTAAAGAAATGAATTTTCAAATAAAACAATATACCTTGTTAATTTATAAAATTTCCAAAAATATTTTTTTAAAGGATTTCAGTCATTGCTAGTCTTGGGGTAATGTCATGGCTCCTCTTTTATGTTGCTATTGGAAAGATATATTAGTAAGACATGTTAGGAATGTCATCCGGTGGTATGTGTCTCTATGACTAACATAACTTGTATCTTCTTATGTAACAATTTTGTTTATAGTACTTTGATTAGAGGAAACAGAAATGTAAACAATGACTTATCCACAAAGATATTTATTATATTATTTACAATGTCAAACGTTGGGAGCAATATAAGTGCACAACATTCAGAAACTAG
>NW_012144744.1:1694022-1707206 GCF_000956105.1 Propithecus coquereli | reverse complement strand
AGGCATTATAAGAAATGTTTATTTTTTGTTTATAAATTCTTATGATTTCTACAAGAGGAATGTGCTAATTTAAAATATAAAGAAGCAAACATTCTTTGAGAGAGAGTGAAAGAGAGAGAGTGCATGAGCACAAGAGCAAGTCCAGTGGTCTAATTGGGCATAACAGGTAGTTAATTACTTTTCATGAGTTTTCGACACCCTGCACATGTTTACCTTTGATTGAGAATAAACAGAAATTTAGAGCCTCTTTGAAGAAATGGCTTTGTATAATATCAAATAATCTGAGAGCAAGGAGAGCTAGGATTAGACAGCTAAGGCCTGGCTAGGCCCCAGGAACTTTCATGGGTGTAGCAGCCTGACAGTACCCTGCATGACTGTATCGCTCTTGTTACTCTCAATCTGTTTTTGAACCCAAAGTGCTCTGATAGAATGCCTGATATTTGAGGCTTTTTTAATTCCAGTTCACCTTCACAAGCTTTTCAAAATGGTAATGCGAGGTGGAAAATTCTGGCTTGAATAGCCATTCATTACTACACCAGACATACCATGGCTGCTGCCCTAATGATTCCTGAGCTGTGCTATTAAAGGCAAGGTATTACTCTGCAAAGTTTATGATAGTAGTCTTGCTGAAACAAGCAAATACTTTTTATTGCACTGATGTTCTATTTAAATAACAAATAGCTGGCCTCTGACTCTGCTTCATCTTCTTATGTGTGTCTGGGCAGTTGGGCTTGCATGCTGGTGAATATTTTTAGGCTCCTTCAAGCAGCCAGAACACCAGTCAACGCAGGATCATCCTGACAAGCCTGTTTTAGATCTCAACACCTGATGCTCTCTCTGAGTGCTTTATAAAAGCAATGTTTATAATTTATATCTCAAATACAGTCATAAAAGTCTAATGCATCTTTTCTGAAGAGAACTCTGCTATAAAAAGGGAAAATTGAAGTAAATTAAGTCAGGGAGCTTTTTGAGCCATCAAGTGAGGTGTATACTATGGTGCCATTTCAACCTACAACTTGGTGCTAAAGCATATCAATTGACTTGATGAGCTGTATCTGCATAAAAGTAAGGGTACTAAGCTAGTCCAATATCTTTCTAAGAAGCTTACCTTATCACAGTCTATTTTTCTAGACACCTAATCAAGGGCATTTATTTTCTATGGTTGCAGTAAAAATGGAAGTATCAATAGAGAGAAGTTGGTTATTAGCATTTGCTCATTGTTGGGCAGGAACCCTTGCAGAATTCTTAAACTTCACCTATCCACGCATTCATAAAACCTCCATGCTTTACCAAACTCCTTCATAATTGGAAGCTCTTTGCAATTAAACACCAATAGGTTCTTTCTTCATATAGTTGTGGAAGGAAGGATTAGCTGAAGTGGATAAGTGAAAAAGATTATAATGCATAAACTGTTAATGTAATTGCTATGCTGTATTAGTGAATAGCAACTTTCTTTTTGTCTCTAAATGCCCTCTCCAGCTATGTTTATTATGGGAAATATTTCCATGCCTTCGGGTTGAAACTTACACATTTCCCATGACTTTTCTTCTCACATATAGATAATAAATAGACTTAAAGCCCAGAAATTACTCCCTGTTTTACTCATAGCAAAAGCCAAAATTGTTAGAATGGCCTACAAGGCCCAACATAGTCTGTTCCCCATTATCTCTCTGGTTTCATCTGTGATTACTTTTCCCTGCTGTGTTAGTAATAGCCCCATTGGCCTTTTTCTTGTTCCTTAAACATGCCAAGAACATTTCCATTTTTTGGGTATTTGTACGGACTGATTCTTCTACTTGCAATGCTGTGTGTTCACCTTAATGGCTTCCTTCATTACCTCCTTCACATCTTTGCTCAAATTGTTACCTTCTCCTACCAATACTTCCTCCTCTGTCTACCCTGGTGTTCCCGATTCCCCATATTCTGACCTTTGTTTTTATGTTTGCCCACCACCCATTAGAATAAAAGCTCTATAAGGGCAATGATTTGTGTCTGTACTATGTGCTGATGTATCCCCAGCACCTAAGATGTTATTTAACATTGTCTAGTATTATAATAAAAATTTATGGATTGAATTGGGTGATGTATGTTTTTAGGTTTATTGAAAGATTCCTGGTAATAGAGATTTTTTTTTTTACGGTTCCTTTGAGTGGGGCAGATGTGTCAATTTTTGGGTGATTACTGATGACTCCTCACATTCCTGAAAATCTAGTACCTACTCCAACTTCTGCTGCCGTGAACTTTCAGTCCTCTATTATAGTCCTCTTCATTAGGAGCAAAATGACCTCAAAAGACCTGTATCTGGTCCATGGGAAACATTCCTTCCTTGCCCCCAACAAATTAGGAATGCAGGTCAAACCAACTCTATCCTGCTAATATGGACTATTTACATTCTCAGGTGTGAATCACACTGTATTTGCCTGTATTCTCCAGAGAAATAGAACTAATAGGATGGTGGCTCTTATTGCCAAAATCCCTCCAGAATGTGGTATTGCTTTTGGTTTACTATTTTCCTTGGTGGAGATAGTTCTAGTGGCTTTCACTTGGCCTTTCCTACCATAATACACAGGTCAGAAAACCAATGTGGAGATTCTGCCAATTACTGAGCACGTCTGCTTCAATTCTGCATTCCAAAACTGGGAAAATAACCACAGGATGGGTTTGGGGACTATATTAGTCAGGGTTCTCCAAAGAAACAAAACAGATAGGATTTTATCTATATCTACCTATCTATTTATGTATTTATGTAGGTATTTATTTTAAGGAATTAGCTCACATGATTCTAGAGGCTTGGAAAGTCCAAACTATGATGAGGGAGGCCAGCAGGCTTGAGACTTAGAAAAGAGTTGCAATTTGGGTCCAAAGGCAATCTTTTGGTGAACCAAGAAGAGCTGATTTTGCAAATGAAGTCCAAAGGAAGTCTGCTCACTGGATTCCCTCTTGCTCAGAGGAGGTCGGCCTTTTATTCCACTTAGGTAATTCAATTGATTGGATGGGGCTCACTCAAATTATGGAGGGCAGTCTACTTTACTCTATGTCCATCAATTTAAATGTAAATTTCATCAATTTAAATGTAAACATCATCACAGAAACATCCAGAAGAATGTTTCACTAAATATCTGAGCACTGTGGCCCAGTCAAACTGACACATAAAATTAACTATCACAGTGACCCACTGGACCTACTATAAGATGGGCCTCAGCTAAAACTCCATTGATCACCTGAACTCTTGAGCCTCTATTCTGAATAATGGATCACAATGACATTTTGGGCCTCCAAGAATCAGTGTCAGTTCAAAGACAGATCCAAGAAGCCCTGAGGAGTTTGACTATTTCCTTTCCTCCAATGCACAGTCACCCTGGTAAAAAACTGTAGGTCCTTTTGGGGAAGGCTGGGAGAAAGATTAATAGTATAAATTTTTGGCAGCACAGCAGGGTCCTTCCTCGAGGGGATCTGACCTTCCGTTGTTTCAAGGGATTCTGTATCTATAAACTGGATCAAGCCTAAAAATTATTCAAATCAGTTTTTATAATTCAAGTTAGACTTGAATTTGTTGATTTGACCCATAACTCTTGCACTTACAGAGATCAAGTAAGCATTTAGTAGATTACCCAGATATTCTCTTCTGTGACACCATGATCATCTAACCAGTGCCACAGGTCTCTGTGAGTCACTCTATTCTGATTACTGTTTTGACCCTGCTATCCATTGTGGTAAACATGTCCATCTTAACAATTAAATGCTTTCACTTGGTTGCTGGCACCTTGGGATCCAGTTATCCCCATTTCATTTAGGTTTTCCAATTCAGAAAATTCATTCTTAAGATACTTTTCCTCTAGAGCCACTCTAGATGCCAAAATACGTACTAGTAGGCGTTCTCCAGAGAAATAGAACCAATAGGGGAGAAAGAGAGAGACTTTTTTTAAGGAATTGGCTCACAAGACTATGGAGGCTAGCCAGTCTTGTCAATCTGAAATTTGTAGGACAGGGCAAGCTGGAAGGCTGGAGGTTCAGGTAAGAGTGTTGAGTCTGAAGACTGGAAACGCAGACAGAATTTCTATGTTGTAATCTGGAAGCAGAATTCCTTCTACAGAAAACTGCAGTCTGTACTTAGGCCTGATCAGATGAGGCCCACCTGCATTATAGAGAATAATCTGCTTTACTCAAAATCTACTGATTTAAATGTTAATCACATCTAAAAAGATACCTTCAGAGCAATGTCTAGACTGACGTTTTATCAAACAACTAGTCATTGTATCGTCTCTAAGTTGGCACATAAAATTAACCATCACACAGACCTAATCATCTGGGGAACTGCAAGGAACACATTTCGAGTCCTTTAGTAGTACCATAGAAGTTCCTTTCAGTATGATTGATGCAAAGTAGGTACCATTCTACTTTTCTTCTTTATTTGGGGTTGAGAACTCACAGCAAGTAATACCCTTTTTCAAAAATTTATCTTTACAAATCCTCTCTTTGGTGTTCTGACACTGTTTCCCTTAATCAGTTTATTGCAGTATAATTTACATATAGTTTTGACATATACAACTGACCCTTAATCAGCACAGGTTTAAACTTCATAGGTTCACTTAAATGAAGATTTTCTTCCACCTCTCCCATCCCTGATATAGTAAGACCAATCCCACCTCTTCCTCTTTAGCCTACTCAATATGAAGACAAGAGTGAGACCTTTATGATAATCCACTTCCACTTAATAAATCGTAAACACATTTTCTCCTTATGATTTTCTTAATAGTATTTCCTTTTCTATAGCTTACTTTATTGTAAAAATACAGTATATAATACACATAACATACAAAATATGTGTTAATTGACTGCTTATATTATCAAAAAGGTTTCCCATCAACAGTAGGCTATTAGTATAAGATTCGGGGGAGTCAAAAGTTATATGTGGATTTTTGACTGTGAGGGGGGTAGGAGTCCCTAATCCCCTACACTCTTCAAGGGTCAACTGTATATACAGTCATTAAACCATTTACCTTTTTATCTTGGGCAAATTGTTTAAATTGCATTTTTCCTGCTTAAAATTATTTTCTTACCTTCAAAGGTGCAAAATAGTTGTGAAAATTCAATGATATATGGATATAAATCACCTCGTATAAGGCCTGGCACATATTAGAACCTTGATTAATGTTGGTTCCACACTTGTCCTCCTACTGATGGCAGAGGCATCTTTACATTCCTCAGCAACTGATATGGGGCAGGGCATGTAGAAAATGAGGAGTAAATGTTTGTGGAGTGCACAAATAAGTCAAGTGCCATAAACACACAGAAGAGAAAACAATTAATTATAAATTCATTAATATGGTCACATCTCCTTTGCTTCACCTCTGTACTTACCAAGCAATTTTCTCATATTAATTCAGTTCCCAAGAAAACTTTCCTATTAGAAAGAAAATACACTATCCACTTGACTTGAAAATTTTGCTCCATGAGGCAATATTGTTCCTCATTATAAATCAAGAAATTAGCTTTCAAGTTACTAATCAATCTCTAGTGAGTTTGATTAGCATCAGTTAGTCCTCTAGAATCTGATCAACCTTGAATAAATGAACCAGGAGAGAATTTTTGATGTTGAGAATATGAGGATCAGGTTTTTAAGCCCATGGAGACTTTTCAAGGAGCTACATAAGCTATCAATGAGCTTCTTCCTGGAAAATTGGTAAGTCTGAATTTAGCATTGTGTGTACAATAGTGTCAGGGCTGGGCCTACCCTTACCTTTCACTTTTCTTATATACTGCTTGTATTTTTGAGGAAAAATTTCTACTGAATTAAATCCAAGCTCCTTGAAAAGACACACGGGGCCCCACCACGAGCTGGTTCCAGAGGTTGTTGACTGCATTATCTTCCACTAGGACCCCTCCGTTCACAACAGTCTTGACAGACTTCTTATTGCTCCTTCTTGTCTCAACTTTTTCTCAGCCCCAAAATGACTTGTTTTCATCCTTACCTAAACAACTAAATAAGTAAAATAATTTTCAAGGCCTGGCTCAGGTCTGCTTCCTCCCTGGAGCCTGCCTTGGTGGTGCTGGTTAGTTATGCTCTGTTTTCTTTACTCTAACAGGTCTTTGGACTTTTCATCAGAGTATATATGACACTTTACATTATGTTTAGGCAACTTGTGAATTCAGACAGGACACTTTATAATGTAGAGATAGAAACCCGATTGTGGTAGTCAGCCTCCTAAATGGCTCATAGTGATCCTCGCCTTCTGGTTTTTATCTTCTTGCATGGTTCCCTCCCATACTGAATAGAGCTGATCCTGTGTGAACAATAGAATAGGGCAGATGTACTGGTATGTGACTTTCAGCGTTAGTTGGTTAGGTTTTAAAAGGTGTTGCAGCCTTGGCATTGGGCTCTTGGATAGCTCACGCTGGGGGGAGGTACCACATTGTGAAAGCGCTCAAGCATTCCTGTAAAAAGGCCCATATGAAAAGAAACTGAGTCCCCTTGCCAATAGCCAGCACCAACTTTCCAGCTGTGTGAGTTAGCCACCTTGGACAGGGACTCTCCACTTCAGTCAAGCGTGGGATGACCATAGCCCCAGCCAACATCTAAGGGCAACATTATAAGAGACCCTAAGCCAGAATATCCTATCTCAGCCATTCCTGTACTCCTGATCATTAGAAACTGTGAAGGATAATAAGTGTTTTTTGTTGTTTTAAGCTATTAAATGTTGAGGTTATTCATTATGAGCTATAGATACCTAATATACATATTCAAACTGGTTTAAGAAAAAATAAGTATCTATTTCTTATGTAGGAGAAAAGTCCAGGGGCATAGCTTTATGGATGGCTGGATTCAGATGCAAAAATATTGTCAGCAATCCGTTTCTTCCCATCTTGGCTTTCTTTTCTTCTTTGTTGGCTTCTTTCTTCAGATGGATCTTCTCATGAGGAAGCATAGATGAATTGAGCTCCAATTGTATGTACTAACATTTTAGCAATCCAGAGAAACAAAGTGTTTCTTTCCCAAAAGTTTAAGAAAACATCCAGGATTGAGTCTTTTTGGCCTGCCTTGGGTTGTGTGCATTCCTTTGAAGCCAGTGGTTAGATCTGTGAAAGTTAGAACTGTCATTTAACCAGTTGGAACCAGAGGGTGGGGTAGATTCCTACCAAAGGAATTGTTTCATGGAAACGAGATGGTATTCAAAAGAACAATTGGACTGCTGTACTGGCAAAATTACAGGCTTCAGCTACAGACAATTATAAACTGGAATAATCTTCTCAAAGCCTTACTTTGATCATGTTTCTCAGAATATTAAGACCATTTGGTGTCCTTAAATTCTCTTTATTAAATGTTTCTTGGAAAGCTGGGAAAAGTCTTATAACATATGCTCATTGCAAACAGTAAATATGACAAAGAAACAGTGATGATTAAATATGATACATTGATTAATTCGGAAGACATGAATTGAGCACCTCCCATAGGCTTTGACACTATGTTAAGTGCTGCAAATTCAGTGGTGAATGAGAGAAGCTTGATTGGTCCCTGCCCGCATACAGTGTGCAGTATAGTGTGACAAAAAAAAAAAAGCATTGAAAAAACAATTGCATGAATAATATCTTAAATACAATGTTAACTGGTATCAAGGAAAAATACAAGACCCTGTAAGTGAAGAATTGTCTTGTGCTCAATAAATAAACATGACGTTCTGATAATAGTCTTGATGTTTAACTCCTAAGTTCAAATCTTAGTGTTGTTGCTGGTAAGAATCCTAATTGAGTGACTTTGTAAAAGATACTTCTTTAAGTCCTACTTCCCTTATAAAATCATTGTTATGAAGATTAAGTGAGATTATTTCAAGTAATGTGCTTAGCACAGTGCCCATCACACAGTAACTACTCAATAGTTGTTTAGTACTTTTATTATTTTGCACACAGGACTTGGCACACAGTGCCATGGACTAGCAAATTCTCAAAAGATGTGTGCTAACTAGTCTCACTACCAGGAGCCTCCTCCAAACAGATACCTGCATGACTCTCCCTCGCCTTTTGTAGTTGTTTGCTCCAATGTCACCATCTCAGTAAGACCTTTGCTGACCATTCTATTTCAGTTGCAACCCCCACCCTGACCTGATACCTCCTATTGCCATATCTGTTTTTTCTTGTTCTTCTCCATAACACTTGTCACCATCTCATATACTATATATTTTGCTTATTTATGTATGGTCTGTCTGTTTCCCCATTAAAATATAAGCCCGATGAAATTATAAAATTTTGCTTATTTTATTTATTGCTTTTTCTACAGAACCTCAAACAATGCCTGACACATAGCAGGCATTGAATATATAGTGAACATAGAGATTAAATTTATTGATCACTTTTTATATGCCAGGCACTGTTTTAAGTGTTTTACATGTATTCCTCCATTAAAAATGGATAAGATATTAAAAAATGTCTTGCACAGACATAAGCTCAGCACAATCTGTCTTGTTAGACATGGGCAACTTACATACTCGGGCCATGCCTAACTTTCCATATCATGCAAGATTTTCCTTGCTGGATTTCCACAGGTTTTCTAGTTCTTCCCCTAGAACATAGTGTCTACTCCATATAGGCAATATGCACTCATATAACGTGGTGTTTCATGTTTGCTGAGCTATTTTTAAATGTATTTTAGAAGAGGAGGGATGCTAAGAAGAATAATATTCTGAGGAAACATACAATTTTACCTGTAATTGTCAGCCCAGCCCACCTGATCCCAACCCTGTGATGAAAGTGTTCACAGTTTTCTCAGTTATCTTTTTTATGTCCTTTGTCTTCCTCATGGGCAAAATGTCTTTTGCTTTAGAACTAATACCTCTTCCACGTAAACCCCCTTAACCTGCACATATTACTTCTACTTCCCACATTTTTCATTGATTCCAAAATAAATGTTTATTGAATTGAGTTTCTAAAGCTTTAAATGAAACAAGGTTCTCTGTCAGTATCTTCCCAATTATCTTGGGCTTCAAATCTTTCTGGTTTGCTAGTTTTTAAAAAATTTATTATACCTACATTACATTCTCCATGATAAAGAAAAAAATCAGAAGATTATATGTGTAAAACAGAACTTTTACCATTCACTTCTGTTCACCAGACATAAATTTTAAACATTTTTGGTTTTTCATTGGTATATTGCCAGAAATTTCTGAACATATGCAAACATAAGTATTGTGCATATGGGGGTATTTATATTTACACAAATGGGATCAAACTATGAGGCAGCTAATATTTTTTACTTTATAATTTGCATATCACTTTATATGCATCTCTCTTATTAAAATATTTTGGTTTTTTAAAAAAATCTCAGATACACTGAGATGAATTAATCATATTCCTCCCTTTGTGAGGAATCATCCATGCATTCTAGTTTTATCTTTTGATTTTTCCTTCATACTCGATTCACCCTTCCATACCTTATCCCATCCACCATCCATGACCACATCTACCCTAATATTTTGTATATATATCCTTGGATATATATGTCTCATCGAAAACCTATACAATATTGTGTACATATTTAATATGTTTCTGTACATATGTGCTTTTAATTTACATAAATAACATTTTGCTTTTTTAACTTCTTTAAGTCTATCCTATGCTTTAAAAATCTCTCCATATACCTCTAATTCATTGATTTTGATAACTACTGAGTATTCTATAAACTATATTTTATTAAAGAAGGGAAAAAGCTGCCTAATATTACTTTAGTTATCACTCAGTAACATTTGTTTTATATTTTTGGGCTGATAGTAATAAGGAAATGAGAACAATTCAGGAGAGAAGTGGAGTTAGCTCAGAAGAGACAAATACGACTTGGGTGGCAGAATCTTTGGCGTTGCCATACTATAATAAGTTCTGCCCCAAGTATAATTTAGAGAAAATAAAATGTAACAAATCATAAATTCATCATCCCTTTGCCATGTGACCTTTATTCTCTTCCCAACCAGTAGACTTATAACTAGACTGGCCTCATGAATTTCTTTGAATGGTAGAATATGGTGGAAATAATGTTGTGCAACTTTTAAGCCAAAGCTTCAAGAGAAATTGCAGATTTTTCTCTTTTCTTCTTGGAACCCTGTGACCACCATATGAAGCAGCCCAGGCTAGCCTCTTTGAGGATGAGTGAACACATGGAGAGTGAGACCCAGCTGACAGCTAGCACTAATGGCCAGAAATGACCAAAATCATCTAAGACTATCCAGCCTTAACCAATTTGCCAGATGGCTGCAAACACATTAGTGGCCCTAAGCAAGACCAAAAGAAGGACCACCCAGCTGATCCCAGCCCAAATTGCTGACCCAAAGAATTGTGAAAAATAAAGTGTTTTCTTCGTTTTCAATATTGTTTTGGCTTATTCTGGCTCCCTTGCATTTTCATATGAATTTAAGAATCAGCTTGTCCATTTCTAAAAAAAAAATAATAAATGGTAGGAATTTTGATAGGGATTGCATTGAATCTGTAGATCTATTTAGGAAGAACTGACATTAAAAGAATTCTAAGTCTTTCAATCCATGAATATGGGACATCTTTCCATTTATTTAGGTCTTCTTTCTTTCAACAATGTTTTGTAGTTTTCAGTGTACATGTCTCTCACCTCTTTGGTTAAATTTATTTCTAAGTCTTTTATTCTTTTTGATATTATTGTAAAGGAAATGTTTTCTTAATGCAGTTTTTCGATTGTTCATGGCTAGTGGAAAGAAACATAACTGATTTTTGTTTATTGATCTTTTTTCTGCAACTGTACTGAACTGTTTATTAGCTCTAACAGTACTTTTTTGGTTTGGATTCTTTAGGGTCTTCTGAATATAATATCATGTCATCTGTAGAGATAGTTTTACATATTCCTTCCAATCCAGATGGCATTTATTTCATTTTCTTGCCTAATTGTCCTAGCTAGATCCTCCCAGGATATAATATATATCTGACTAGGACTGGTGAGAGAAGAATCCTTCTCATGTTCCTGATCTTAGTGAGAAAGCATCTAGTTTTTGCCATAAATATAATGTTAATTGTGGGTTTTACATAGCTTACTTTTAAAAGATTGAGAACATTTCCTATTTCTAGTTTCTTGATTGTTTAAATTATTAAAGGAGTTCAAATTTTGCCAAATATTTTTCTGCATTTATTGAGATAATCATGTAGTTTCTCCCCCTTTTTTCTAGTAATACAGTATATAATTTGATTAGTTTTTGCATATTGCACTAACTGTGCATTCTGGAATACATCTGTCATATAACCCTTTTTATATACTGTTAGATGCAGTTTGTTAGTATTTGGTTTAGAGTTTTTGCATCTATATTAATAAAATATATTGTTTGTGGTTTTCTGTTTTGTTCTTTTTCTGGTTTGCTATCAGGGTAAAAATCCTGGTCTCCTAGAATGAGTTTGAAAGTGTACCCTCTCCCATTTTTTTGGAGAGTTTCTGAAGAATTGGTGTTAATACATTTTTAAACATTAGGTAGAGTTCACCAGTGAAGCCATCTAGTTCTGGGCTTTTCTTTGTGGGATTTTTCTTATTACCAATCTCAGTCTTTTTACTGGTTACAGGTATAGTCAGATTTTCTATTTCTTCTTGACTCAGTTTTAGTAGTTATGTCTGGGAATTTGTCCAATTCATGTAGGTCATCTAATTTGTTGTCAAACAATTGATCATAGTTTCTTTATCATCCCTTTTGTTTCTGAAAGATTGATAGTAATGCTGTTTCTTTTATTCCTCATTGAATAATACGAGTTTTCTGTCATTTTTTATGATCAGTCTAGCTAAAGGTTTGTCAATTTTGTTGATCTTTTCAAAGAACCAACTTTTGGTTTTACTGATTTTTCTCTCTTTTTTTTTTTAATTTTCTATTTCATTTATTCCATCTCTAATCCTTTTTTCCCCCTTCGATTTGTTTTGGATTTGTGTGTTTGAATTTAAAGCAAATATTTTGTTTTTTATACTTTTCCTGAGACATCTATCCTACCTTCTCATCAAATAAAAATCATCTTTGGAAAAGAAAAAAAATAAAGTAAGTCCCTTCTAGATAGCATATAGTTGGACGATCCTGTTTTATTCATTTGCTCATATCAGCATTTTAATTTAAAGAGATCTTTTCTAGTGTACAATTTCAGTTAAATTGCAATTTTTTACTATACATTTTACCATATATTTTTGAGTTATTTTATAGGAATTACCATTAATATTTTAATTTATAACAATCTTGTTTGGGTTAATACCAATTTAATTTTAATAGTATACAAACACTTTACTCATAATAGTTGCATCCCCTATCCTTTATGCAATTGTTACAAATTACATATGTATATATTGTGTAACCATTAACATAAAATTGTAATCATTGTTTTATGCATTTGTCTTTTAAATCAGGGAGGGGAAAAGTTACAAATAAAAATATTACATTTATATTGTCTTTTATATCAACCTATATCCTTACCTTTTTGTGTGTATTCCATTTACCAATTAATGTCTTTTCTTTTAATCCTGAAGGGCTTTCTTTAGTATTTTTTGTAGGGCAGGTCTGCTAGCATTGAACACTCTCAGTTTTTGCTTATCTGGGAATATCTTAATTTATTCTTCATTTTTGAAGGATAGTTTTGTCAACTATAGAATTCATGTGTGACAGATTTGTTTTTTTCAGCATTTAGAATATGTCATTTAGGCATTTAGAATATTGCTTTCCAGCCTTAGGGTTTCTCATGAGAAACCAGCTTTTAATCTTGTTGAAGATTCCTTGTACATGGTAAGTCCCTTCTCTCTTGCTGCTTTCAAGATTGTCTCTTTGTCTTTGATTTCAACAATTTAATTACAAGGGGTCTACTTGTGGATGTCTTTGATTTTATCCTACTTGGAGTTCATGGACCTTCTTGGATTTGTAGACTAATGATTTTCATCAAATTTTAAGAGCTTTTGGCCATGATTTCTTCAAATATTCTTCCTGCTCCTTTCTCTCTCCTTTTTCTGGGATTCCCATTATGCATATAATTTTATGATTAATAGTGTCACACAAGATTCTGAAGCTCTATTCATTTTTTCTTTTTCTTTTCTTCCTTTGTTACTCAGATTGGATAATCCTTACTGACCTGTCTTCAAGATCTCTGATTTGTTCTTCTGTTTGCTTAAATCTGCTGTAGAGCCCCTGTAGTAAATTTTTTTATTTCAATTATTATACTTTTCA
>NW_012144744.1:1683243-1685082 GCF_000956105.1 Propithecus coquereli | reverse complement strand
TATTAAAGGCATACAACATGACAAAATGTGGGTTCTTGATTGCAGTACTTCACGTACTACCTGTCCCTAGGGTACAAATTAAAGTTAATTCATACACATAAACATGTACAGTGCATACACCCATAAACATACATCCACACACAATATCTTTTAATTTATACGGAAGTATTTTAAAGTAAATTGCCACACAGAAATTATAGGCAATAAAATCATATTTTACAGAATCTCCATAGTCTGGCATCCTTTGCGTTTATTACCTCCTCTTCCCCAATAGAACCAAATGTTGCCTCCTCTGTGTATCCAGTGTATCGAGGCATAAGGTGAGTTCCTGAATGCTCTCTACTTTCACACCTTCTCCATTGACACTAAATGCAATTGTTGGTCACAGATAAATCATTATTGAATGAAAATTATGCACCTACGGTTCCTGTGATTCATTCTTAATTCCTTCTTCTACTATCTGTTAATTCTCCATAAACAGGAGGAATTGTTGGGATGAGGGGAGAAGAGAGCAGGAATCAGCAGAAATTACCATTTATCTACATAGCATCACAAAGAATACCAAATTTGGCTCTTGCCTCTTTCCTATTCTTTTCCCTTTATTTCACCAAAGGTAACAATTATGTGACAGGTTGGGCTGGTATTAAACACTGAAATAAGAAAAGTATGGCGCATACTAAAATTTCTTTCTATTATTGGACACAAATATAAAAATGAGCATGCTTTTTAGTATGAACACTAAATTTAATCAGTATATGGTATGCCTTTTGTAATACCAGCTCTCTAAAAATGAGGTTTCAGAATGCTCCTTTTACTTTTGTGATTGTGAGAATGAAATTCTGGAATAGTTTAATATAGAGAACTTCCCCATGGAAACAGTGGGGTGGCACATGTGAAAGCTGCCAGAGTCAAAATGGAGTCATTAATGTTAAAAAAAAAAAAAACCACTGAGAAATAGAGCAGGGAATGTAATGAAGAGAGGGTTCCTATGCTTATATATCCGATAACAAAAACTATTATAAAAGACTCTGGAAAAACCACAACTTTGCACAAAGACCTTACACAATCTTACACAAAAAAATATTTCTGCAAGGACATCTGCCCAGCAATTGCCTGTCCAACTTTAGACTGGCATTACCCTTGTTATTGATCTTTGTAGCCAAGGATAATTATTTCAAGACAATTATGTAATCCTCATTTTTTTTCCTTGAAAAATATTTGTCTTCCTTTATCTTTCTGAATACACACAGAGTTTATACTGTGGCTCTAATATTCCCATTGCAATGCTCTATCCCCAAATAAACATCATTCTTTTTAGAGGACTTTTCTCAGGTTGTTATTTAGGTTGACATATACAGGAACAGAAATGGGACCTGAAAAGATCACTAGTGGAAGAAATTTGCAATTGTTAGAACTGATGTTCAGTACTTACTGAACCCTTTGAGCTCTCCACTTCCACAGCACACCTTTTCTGTCCTGGCGAGTCTTCTCTCAGGCTGAGCCTGCCTCTTTTTTTATTGTTTTTTTATTTCTGCATATTACAGGAGTACAAATGTTTATTTTACATTTCTCTTGCCTTCCCCCCACAGTCAGAGCTTCAAGCGTGTCCATCCCCCAGATGGTGCTCATCGCACTCAATACGTTTGTATATATCCATCCCCTCCTCCCCCCTTCCACCTGCCCGATGCCCGATAAATGTTATTCTTATATGTGCACTTAGGTGTTGATCAGTGAAACCAATTTGCTGGTGAGTACCTGTGGTGCTTATTTTTTCATTCTTAGGATACTTCACTTAGTAGAATGGGTTCCAGCTCTATCCAGGAAAATACAAGAGGTGCT
>NW_012144744.1:1679987-1683043 GCF_000956105.1 Propithecus coquereli | reverse complement strand
AGTATTTTGAAAATTTTAATTATATACTTGAACTTTAGTGAACTCAATCAGATGAGGCGTGTTAAATAGCCATTGTGGGAGGAGGAGGATATGTAGTTAGATTCATCTTGTTTATATACCAGCTTTGGAACAGATTGAAATGTGATTTAGGTAATTTCTTTTCCTGTTGAAATAAATGTGTTATCCTTGATATGTTTATGCTGGTATTGATAAATAATCAGATATTACATGCCAATTTGTATTAGTTTAGTTGAGAAGTCTAACTTGAGCTTGAGCTAAAGCAGAAATTTATTGGCTCAAAGAAGCAACATCCAACTAGGGTGAGAGAAGGAATATAGCCGGGCCTCAGTTACTGCCAGGATTCTCTCTGCTTTCCCTCTTCTGCTTACCACTGGCTTAATTCTATTTTCTCCTACTATGGATGTTTTTTTCCTGTGTGGCAATTGACATGCCTCCTGACAACTTCAGAGTATCCTATTTTTTAGCTTTTGCCACCAGCAGCTACCACCTTCTCTGAATACCCAAAATCCCAGGCAGTGGCTCTGATTGGCTCAACGTGTTGCCCAGTATTTCCCCTGGAACAACACATTGAAGCTGAAATTGAGCAAGGTAGCAACATGGTAGCTGTGCTGGTGCAGTTCAAAAAACAAGGAGTTTCTTTGTCCTGAAATGGATGGAAGGTAGTTGGGTTAGGAAATTCCATGCAGTTAAGACACTTGATATTCAATACACTGCTATTTACAAATATCAATTTGAAAGCCAAAATATATACTAAATTTACTCCCAATATGGGCCTGTTCTTTTAAAAATAAAATGCCCAAGAAAAAACAACAACAAAACAAAACAACCTCCACAAAAGAAGCAACAAAAAGGACCAGTAACTTCTTCTCATTGTTCATATCTAATCACAGGATTAAATTCATTTAGAAAAATAAGTTAAAATAGACACAGGGAAAAGTCTTAACATCCTAAAACTACCCAAATTGAATTTTTGAGATTAAGAGCACATGCCCTAGAGCTGAAAGGCAATAGAATTGGGAACCCTATCTATATGCTGATGGAGGCATGCCTATTTTGCATGTCTATTTGGGTCACTGTACCAGAATAATCAAAAAACTCTTTATTTTGATTGTCTCTGAAAGAAAGAATTAGTTTATTTATTCCGAATATTTAGACTCTATATCCTTGATTATTTTAAGCTAAAGTGTCTATCTCTCTTTCAAATTTAAATTATCTGGACAATTGTTTCAGGCATGACTATTTTGAATGTCTATGTGAGTCACTGTACCAGAATAATAAAAAAAAAATCTCTTTATTCCGATTGCCTCTGAAAGAGTTAGTTTATTCATTCAGCATATTTAGACTCTATATCCTTGATTATTTTAGGCTAAAGTGTGTGTCTCTCTTTCAAATTTAAATTATCTGGACAATTGTTTCAATTCTACGCTTCATTCTGCTTCACAGTTAAGATTTAGTGATTATGCAGTTAATTTGAACACTATAGATCAATGTGATAATTCAATTCCCAGAATGGAATTCTTCTATCATTCTATACTGACTATACCAATAGGCTAATCAATAACTGTACTCTTCATGTGTGCAATGTGTTTCTATTTGGGATATTTGTATTGTGTCTACACATTCAGTTTAAATTAAATTTCATAATAGAAATGATGTTTAATATAACTCTAACCTTGAAACTTAATTTTTTTTTTTACTGATTATCAGAACATCTAAAGATGTTTACCACCATTAGGACAACTTAGTATTTTAGGAATTTGTTATATATTTTTGGATTTGTTCAATTCTTTTCATATTATAATGAAGTGGGAGCAATGAACAATAGGAAAATTATGCAGCACACAATTTCCTACTAAGTAATAATCAAACACCAATTATCCTTTAACGGAGCAATCACATTCTCCTCTTGCCTGCCTCTAGCCCCCTAATTATTTCATTTTGGAAGCAGATAAACTTTACAAAGACATAAGGTATTTCAAAGACCATTTCACTTTTTTTCCCCTGTTAAGCTCTGCTAGTAGAGCCTAGGAAATTGGGAGAATAAATAGATAATATTTGTTCTTTATAAACTTTTAACCAAAAATGTAACTTCTCTGAGATTACATATTTAAATAACTGTGTTGGTTTATGCTTATTTTGACAGACCCCTCAAATGGTCTCTCCTTATGCACTCATTTCTTGTAGTACCAATTATGAGGATTTTGCACTAGGTTTTCTTGCATGACAATTGAGATATGTCAAATCTAGATCATATTACTTCTACTGTACCCCAGATTCTGTTCAGGAAGGTGGGTCCCTCAAACCTGTCTCAAGTGGTTGATGCCTTGTGCATCATTTAGTCACATGTGTAGGTTTAAAAGTAACTTGCAAAACTATAAACCATTTTGTAAATGGGGGATTTGTTTATTGTAGCTCCACTGTTCCAGAGTTATTATTCAAAGCAGATTAAAGAAAGACACTGCTCCCAGGTGGGGACCTGTTGTGAACTGACCTAAGTCAACAAGGCGGTAGTGGTAGCCTTGGGAGGTCAGAGGCAGCAGATATTGTAGATTTCTCTGCTCTCAACCTCACTGCTAGTGGGATGCTACAAGAAAGTTAAGTCTCATATCAAATTCTATGTCTATTTATGAGCAGACGCAAAATCTGTTATTCCTGTAATGTAATCCCTCACTCTGTGACCTTAGGCACACCAAATGTACCATGCTTGAATGTTTCTTTCTGAGCCGAAGGTCTGCTACCTTCTGGTTGGATAGGTGATAGGAGCATTTGTTAAGGGAGGCTCAAACAAGTTCTAGTGAAGATGATGCTTTAAAGATATTGGGCAGTTGCACTTGGCAGATGTTTATATTCAGTTCATGAAAAGGCGTTAGAGCTTATATAATATTTCTAGCTAACAATAGGTCTTGAACATCACTTATTTTTTGCCAAAGGGGGTAAATAAACATTCCTTTTGCAAATCAACACCTTGTAAAATTAGAGGAGATGTAGAATAAATATTTGCAATGCTGGTATAATCCCTTTGAAATGTAGATTCT
>NW_012144744.1:1661450-1669644 GCF_000956105.1 Propithecus coquereli | reverse complement strand
TTTTATTTCAAAATATTAAGGGGGTACATATATTTTGTTACATGGATAGCTTTTGTAATGCTTGAGTCAGAGATATAAGTGTGCCCATCACCCAGGTAATGTTCACTGTACCTGTTAGGTAGATTTTTCCCCTCCCCTTTTCCCTCTTCCCCCATGCTTGATTTCCAAGGAATTTACTTCCCCCTGTGCACTTGTGTGCCCATCCGTTAATTCTAATTTATCAGATACCCAAGAGAGGGATTGCAGGGTCAAATAGTAGGTCTACTTCTAGTTTTTTGAGAAATCTCCATACTGTTTTCCACAGAGGTTACACTAATTTGCAGTCCCCCCAACAGTGTAGAAGCGTTCCTTTCTCTCTGCATCCATGCCAGCATGTCTTGGTTTTGGACATTTTAATAAAAGCCATTCTAACGGGTAAGGTGACATCTCATTGTGGTTTTAATTTGCATTGCCCTAATGATTAGTGACATTGAGAATTTTTTCATATGCTTGTTGTTCAATTGTCTACCTTCTTTTGAGAAACATCTGTTCATGTCTTTTGCCCACTTTTTAACGTGGTTGGTCGTCTTTTTCTTGTTGATTTGTTTGAATTCTTTGTAGATTCTGGATAATAGCCCTTTATTAGATGTATAGTTTGTGAATATTTTCTCCCATTATGTATGTTGTCTATTTGTTGTGTTGATTATTTCCTTAGCTGTGCAGAAGCTTTTAAATTTAATCAAGTCTCATTTATTTATTTTTGTTGTTGCTGTAATGGCCTTTGGCATCTTAGTTATAAATTCTTTGCCTAGGCTGATATCTAGAGGAGTTTTTCCTACATTTTCTTTTAGAATTCTTATGGATTCATGCCTTACATTTAAGTCTTTTATCCATCTTGAATTAATTTTTGTGAGTGATGAGAGATATGGGTCCTCTTTCATTCTTCCGCATGTGGCTATCCAATTTTCCCGGCACCATCTATGAAAGAGGTTTTCTTATCCCCAGTGCACATTGTTGTCTGCTTTGTCAAAGATCAATTGGCTATAGGTAGATGGTTTTATATCTGGATTCTCTGTTCTATAAGTCTGAGTCTCTATTTTTGTACCAATACCATGCTGCTTTGGTTATTATAGCTTTGTAGTATAGTTTGAAGTCTGATAATGTGATATGTCCAGATTTGTTCTTTTTGTTTAAGATTGCTTTGGCTATGTGGGCTTTTTTTCTAGTTACAAACAAAGCATAGAATTATTATTTCTAGATCTGTGAAATATGATGTTGATATTTTGATGGAGATTGCATTAATCTGTAAATCACTTCGGATAGTATGGACATTATAACAATAGTAATTGTACTGATCCATGAGCATAATAGGTTTTTCTATTTGTTTGTGTCCTCTGCAATTTCTTTCCTCAGTGTTTCATAGTTCTCCTTGTAGAGATTTTTACCTCCTTGGTTAAATGTATTCCTAGGTATTTTATTTCTTTGTGTCTGTTGTGAATGGTATTGAGTCTTTGATTTGACTCTCAGCTTGACTGTTATTGGTACATAGAAGTGCTAGTAATTTGTATACATTGATTTTGTAACCTGAGATTTTGCTGAATTTACTTATCAATTTCAGGAGTCTCTTGGTGGAGTCTTTGGGGTTTTCTAGATATAAGATCACATCATTAGTGAAAAGTGATGGCTTGACCTCGTCTTTCCCAATTTGGATACCCTTTGTTTCTTTCTCTTGCCTGATTGCTCTGGCCAGGACTTCCAGCACTATGTTGAATAGTAGTGGTGACAGTTGGCATCCTTGTCTTGTTCCAGTTCTAAGTGGGAATGCTTTCAACTTTTTCCCATTCAGTACAACGTTGGCTATGGATTTGTCATGTACGGCTTTATATAATTTTGAGATATATTCCTCCAATGCCTAGTTTGTTGAGGGTTTTTATCATGAAAGGGTGCTGGATTTTGTCAAGTGCTTTTTGTGCATCTATTCTGATGATCATATGATCTTTGTTTTTGCCTCTGTTTATGTGGTGAATCACATTTATTGATTTACATATGTTGAACCATTCTTGCTTACCTGGGATGAAGCCCACTTGTTCATGATGGATTATTTTTTTTTTTTTGATTTGCTGTTGAATTTGGTTTGCCAGTATTTAATTGAGAATTTTGCATCTATATTCAGAAGGGATATTGGTCCGTAGTTTTCTTTTTTTGTTGTCCACTTTTCTGGCTTTGGTATCAAGGTAATGCTGGCTTCATACAATAAGTTGGGGAGGATTCCCTCCTTCTTGATACTATGTCATAATTTCTGTAGTGTGGGTACCAGTTCTTCTTTGTAGGTCTGGTAGAGTTCTACTGTGAATCCATCTGGTCTGGGGCTTTTTTGTTGTTGTTGTTGTTGGAAGACTTTTTATTACCGCTATGATCTTGCTGTTCCTTATTGTTCTGTTCTGGAGTTCTATTTCTTCCTGATTACGTCTTGGGAGATTGTGTGTTTCCAGGAATTTCTCCATTTCCTCTATATTTTCTAGTTTATGTGCATGGAGGTTTTTATAGTATTCATGGATGATGTTTTGTATTTATGCAGTATCAGTTATAATGTCACCTTTTTCATTTCTGATTAAGCTTATTTGGGTCCTTTCACATCTATTCCTGGTTAATATAGCAAGAAATCTATTGATTTTCTTTATCTTTTCAAAGAACCAACTTTTTGTTTTATTGATCCTTTTTTTTTAATTTTTTGTTTTCCATTTTATTTGGTTCTACTCTGACTTTTTTTCTTCTTCTTCTGCTGGCTTTGGGTTTGGTTTGCTCTTTCTTTTCTAGTCCCTTGAGATGTGACATTATGTTGTTAATTTGTGATCTTTCTGTCTTTTTGATGTAGGCATTTAAGGCTATGAATTTTCCACTGAGGAACGCTTTCGCTACTTCACATAGATTTTGATAACTTGTGTCCCCTTCATTGGTCAGTTCAAGGAATTTTTGATCTTCTTTTTAATTTCATTCTTAATCCAATAACCTTTCAGCAGCAAGTTGTTTAATTTCTATGATTTTGTGTAGGTTTGAGTGTTTCTCTTAAGATTGATTTCTGCTTTTATTCCACTGTGGTGTGAGATGGTTCCTGGTATAATTTCAAATTTTTTGAATTTCTTGATAGCTGTTTTGTGGCCTAAGATATGATAAATCTTGGAGAATGTCCCATGTGCTGATGAGAATTATGTATATTTAGTAGTTTGTGGGTAGAATGTTCTGTAAATGTCTGTTAGGCCCATTTGGTTTAGAATCTGGTTTAAGTCCAGTGTTTCTTTATTTATTTTCTGCTTTGATGATTTGTCCAGCTCTGACAGTGGGGTGTTGAAGTCCCTGGCAATTATGATGATGCTACTTATTTCTTTTATTAGCTCTAGTATTAATAAAATTTGTTTTATGTATCTGTGAACTTCTGTGTTAGGTGGATATATATTTAGGAGTGTTATGTCTTCTTGTCGAATTGCTCCCTTTACCATTATATAATGACCCTCTTTTTCTTTACCTTTGTTGATTTAAAGTTAATTTTATCTGGGATGATAATGACTATATCCACTTTCTTTTGATTTCCATTTGCATGGAATATGTTTTTCCATCCTCTAATGCTGAGTCTGTGTGCATCCTTGTACTTTAGATGTGTTTCCTGAAGAGAACAGATACTTAGATTGTGTTTTTTCATTAACATTGACCTTTAACATTGAAGTGACAGAATTGATATGGGGGATGCTGATCTGTTCATCACATTGGGTAGTACATTATTGCTTTGTTTTCCCTCTTGTGCTATTGTTTTATAAGAGTTGTGACTTTTAGTGTTTTGGGGTGGTTTTACACTGATGACTTCTATTGTGCTGATTCATATATAATGCAGTTTTGTATATTTTCTGCAGAGCAGATCTGGTCATGGGCAATTCCTTCAGTGTTTGTTTGTCTAGAAAAAACTTAATTTCTCCATCATTGTGAAACTTAGTTTTGCAGGATACAAAATTATCAGCTTGCAGTTGTTCTGTTGAAGCAGATTGAAGATGGAGCCCCAATCCCTTCTTGCTTGTAAAGGCTCTGTTGAGAAGTTAGCCTGATGGGTTTTCCTTTGAAGGTTAGTTGTTGCTTTCATCTTTCTGCTTACAGAATTTTCTTCTTCATTTTGCCTTTGGCCAGGTTGATTACTATTTGTCTTAGAGATTTCCTAGTTGCTATGAATCTTCCCAGTTTTCAATGACCATCTTGTACCTCGATGTCTGAATCTCTGATGATACCAGGGAAGTTTTCCTTCAAATAGATTTTCCACGCTCTAGCTCTTTCTTCTTCTCCCTCAGGGATACCTGTAATTCATATGTTAGTTTGCCTTGCATAGTCTTATATGTCTCTCAGTGACTGTTCCGTCATTTTTTTCCTTCTCTGCCTTTTTAAATAACTGGGTTAGCTTGAAAGCATTGTCTTCAAGCTCTGAGATTCTTTCTTCTCTTTGATTTAGTCTGTTGTTGAAGCTTTCTGCTGTGTTTTGAAATTCGCAAATGACTCTTTCATTTCTTTAAGTTCTATTAATATCCTTTCTTATGCTGCCTACTTCTTTAGTGACTTTTTCATTAATTTCCTGAAATATTCTTTTGGCTTCCTGTTGTTGGTTTTCAGCTTTCTCTTCAATTCCATTTGTCTTATATGCCATCCATATTCTGAATTCCATTTCTGTCATTTTGGAAATTTCCTTGTGGTTGGAGTCCACTACTGTAGCTCAGTTGTGATACCTTGGGAGTGTTGAAATGATTTGTTTTTACATGTTGCTAAGGTTCTTTTGCTTGTGTCTTCTCATCTGACTTCTCTTCTCTCAGCTCTGGGCTAATAGGATTGCAGGACATTTGTTCTCCTTTTCTGGGAACTCTCCAGTTTAGTAAGGGGAAAGAGAGGACCCTAGATGAAGCTTTGTGTTTTACTCTGGAGTGTTGACCCATCAGGGGAGGGTGGGTACACTGAGAGCCTGTAGAACAGCTGTTCTGTTTTGACCCATTCCTCTGTGGTTGCCTCAGTTTGAGCCAGTGCTGGATGATCATTGTGAGGGGTGGTGGGTTGTTCCTCAGCTTGTTGTTGGAAATTGAAGTTGGTGGCTGGATGTGACTCTCTTCATGGAGGCTGTTGTGTGGGATTGCACTGCCCAGGGTCACCCAGTGGAGGTGACAGTGGCAGCTGGGTGATTCTATCTAGGCAGTGGTCATGGGTGACTAGGATGTGGGCATTTGCATGAACCAGGTTCAGGAGTAATGGTTGTTCAAGGCTTGGTGTCCCTGGTGAAGCACTGGACCTTGGGGTGGTGCTGCTGGCCTAGCGGCAGTGGTGGAGGCTCAGCAGTCGGGTCTTAGGGCCTAGGCATAATTCTGGAAACTAAAGGGTGGTGTCGCAAGCCCAGTGGGGGCCCTCGAGCCACAGGGGCAGAGCCTGTGCTCAGGCACAATGAGAGCCTCAGGGCTTGATCTTAGGGTTACTGGGGCAGAAACACACAGATAGAGGGCTGATCTGCCAGCGTGGAGACTGCTGTTGCCCAGTTGCTAAGGCAGGGGTATGTCCCAGCAGCCCAGGTACTGCGGAGGCAAGCTGGGCTGCTGGTCAATTGACATTCTTTACACTCTGCTTAGGTTGTGCTAAGGCAGTTTCCTGAAGCTTCCCAGCTGGTGCCTGTGGTGTCTGAGGTTTCTCCTCTGCTCATATCCCATGCAGGGAGTGGGACAGAGGCATGCTCAGCTCCTAGTCACAAAGCATGGCATGGGGGAGTATCTATTCACTATTCTCTATTCAGCATAGAGATGCTCCCTTTCCAGCCGTGTGGGGTGATGCGAAGGCTACTACTGGAAAGCTGAGTCCTGAGCAAACTTGGCGTCATGCACCTGAGCATTGAGGATGGCATCAGCTGCAGAAATCTTGGATCTGCTGCACCTGCTCTCCAGTGCAATGTGTCTGCACAGACTGAGCAGCTCCCAGTCAGCCAGAGGTCTGCAGTGGTGGAGGGAGTCCCCTCACAGCTTGAGCCACCTGCAACTTTTACTCTTCTCTTTACAAGTGTCCCCCACATGGGTTGCTTCTATTCTGCTCTCTTACCCTCCCCCACAGCAGGGTGAACTATATTGGGACACCCAACTTAATCTCTGAGATGGTGGGTTGTGCTTGTGAGTAAGAGTCAGCCATGCCCTGTATGATTGAGTCAGTAGATGCTATAATGGGCTGTACGAGTTGTTCTTCCTGTTAGTATTTGGTTCTTGCAGGGAAGAGCCAGCTTGCAGTGTTGTTATTTGGGGCCTACGACCAGCTCTAGTCCCTTAAGAGAAGCATTCAAATGCTCTAGGTGCAGTGGGAGGGGCTCTGGAACTCCCAGAGGACTCCTTATTTTCCAGCACAGCAGAAGTGAGTGGAGGAGCAAGGCTGGGCAGGGCTAGGTTGGGTGATCCTGCCTTCAGACTCAGAGGTAGTCTCTAGAATTTTTTCAGCAGGGATCAAAGGTTGGCTCCCAGGCTACTGGGGAGAGTGGCTGGGGACAGCCACTGGGAAGTAGCTGAGGCAGCCTCATCAAACCTGAAAGTCTGTTCATGGGGAAGGGGCCATCTGGCATTCACAGACTAGCTGTCAGGAATGAGTTTCTCTCTTCTCCCTCCTCCTCTTTCCAGTGAGTCTCCCTCTAGTGTCTAGTTGCAAACAGGTGCCTGAATTTGCTGAGCTTGCCAGCAACAGTGCCACAGGTTGGAAACTTCCCTGCCTGAGGTCCCACCCCCCATCTGAAAAGTGCAGCTTTCCTGAGGGGGTGGGCGCTCAGTTTGCTGTGGCTTGGGCCCACACTACTCTCTCCTGTCAGTTATGCCTGTATAGGCTCCCTTGCCTCCTGAGTTTAGTTCTCAAATCTCCCCTCTGTACTCCCAAGCAACCCAATCAAGTCCTGGGAGTATGGGATCTGGCCTGCATGTCTGTCCTGCTGGTGGGCATCTCCAGGGAGTGCCAGTGGGCAGGGAAATCCCAGACCAAGCACTCCTAGATCCACTACAGGTCCTCAAGGGGAAAGGTGTGGGCCCCACTCTCTGTGGAAACCTCAGATTTGTGGGCATACCGACAGAGGGGAGGCAGCCACTTTTGAGAGTCTTGGCTCAATTGTCCCTCTTGGCTGCAGTAAGTTGGGGAAGGGAATGGGAGGAAAAGAGTCTGAATAGAGGAGAGGCAGCACTGCAGCCCTTCTGGTCCCTCTCCCTGGAAGGAAGCCGGCACAGAATGTCCAAGCTCTGGGATCACACAAATTGTCCAGGGCCCATCACAGTCTGGGCAGCAGTCAGGAACTGTCTGTGTGGGAACAGGTGATGTGAAAACTGAAGGACTGGAGCTCGTTGGGGTGGACAAAGGGATGCTTTGGGCAGAGAAGCAGTGTGGTGCCCCCTGCCTTGGCTCCAGACCATGGCTACAGGGAGTGACCCCCTAAGGGTCTGGAAGCCCGATGCTTTATTTTCAAGAAGCTCCCAGTTCAGTCATTGTAGCAGGCTTATGAGGATGGAAAAGCTCCCAAGCAGCTCAGCAACCTGCTGACTACCAGAGGTGTGAGGGAAGGAAAAATGAAACTGCCACTTACCCTCTCCACTGGGCTCCAAGCCTCTCCTTGGTTGATCTGTGCTGATATCTTTTTTCTTTCTGTTCTGCTCCACTACTTATTCCCGTGAAATCTCTGGCAGGCTCTGGCATCTTTTCCTCAAAACTGCAACTGAGCTGTGCCCTTTCCCCCCCTCTCCTTTATCTGAAATGCTGCCTTCCCTCTGGGACAATCTAGCAACCGATATCTCTAGTCAGCTATCTTCCGGATCTTTTGAAAAAAATTAGCTTTGATATTAAAAATACAATAATTCAAAACTAAAAAAAAAAATGGTTCCCTGTGTTAGAACAACATGGTTTTCTTAAAGTATCGAGTTGCTTTTAGTACAATTGCAAGAGGTTTTGATTTTAATTCTAAAATATTTTTCTTTAATAGCCATCTTCTAAACTATGGACAGTTTCAATTTCTACCATGTTTCTTCATGAGATCTACTTAATTTCTCTACTTTCCGGTTGGAAATGCCGTCTTTTGCATTCAAAATGGTCATTTCATTTCTCCAGGTAAAATTTTTCTCTTTGAAGCTTCTCAGATTACATCTCAGAAGTTAAACTTTTACTGTCTCTCCTTGCATGTGATTTGCAAGTCATA
>NW_012144744.1:1656435-1657560 GCF_000956105.1 Propithecus coquereli | reverse complement strand
TTTTTTTTTTCTTCTAGAACTACCAAGATGAGCACATTTTTACTTCTTCCTTTAGAAGCTTGTTTCCTTGAAGGTCAAGTCGAACCAAACAATTAATTAGTCTTGTGAGGATGCCTGCAAAATGATTTTGGTTAAATATAAAAGTGAAGACTTATTATGTTCCTTCTTTATTATTTTAAACAACCAGAATGAGCAGAGGCTTGAGGAAAGTGAGCGAGGGAGGGGTGAGGATATCTGAGTAGATACTCTTCCAGGCAGATGAGCTGCCAGGACACAGGCCCTGGCTCCCTTTGAAAAGCAGTGGCTGGAGCAAACTGAGTTGCGGGGAGTAGAAGGAGAATCTCTCAGTGACCAAACCGGGTAAGGCCTTGGTATTCTACTTTGAGTGAGGTAGGAAGACTGAGGAGTTTGAGTAGAGAAGTGTGATAATCTGGCTTCTGTGACACCAGGGTAGAGACACAAGAATGGGAGGCAGAAATCTGCCCTTTAGGGCACATGGAGAGTTTCCAGTTGGTGGAGATAGATAACAGGTAAAAAAGACCATCTCAGTAACAAACTCAGAGAACACTACTGATGTGGTAGAGGCCCAGGAGAGAGTAATCTCTTTTTCTACTTTGGGAAAAGAGTCAGTGGAGACAGTCTTTTTTAGGAGGTGATGTTTTAGTTTAGATCTGAAGATGAGAAAACCCAGCTATATGCATATGTAAGGGCAGAGGATTCTTGGCCAAAGGAATAGTAAGGGTGAACATTGCTCAAACAGATCCCACAGACAGCACTTAATGAATTTCCCCTTAGCACTAACCCATCAAGGGCCTTTTAAAGAGCTTCAAATTTGAGAATTGGATAGGCACATGTGGAAGACTGAAACGGGATCTGCACCTTTCACCTTTCACAAAAATCAACTCAAGGTGGATAATAGACTTAAACCTAAGGCACAAAACTGTAAGAATTCTAGAAGAAAATATTGGAAAAACTCTTATAGATATTGGCCTAGGCAAAGAATTTATGAAGAAGACCCCAAAGGCAATCACAGCAACAATAAAAATAAATAAATGGGACCTGATCAAATTAAAAAGCTTCTGCACAGCCAAGGAAACAATTAACAAAGTGAAGAGACAACCCACA
>NW_012144744.1:1654760-1656385 GCF_000956105.1 Propithecus coquereli | reverse complement strand
TTCTTGATATGAATATCCTAGAGATTATATAAAATTTATAAAAGTCTAATGGTCCTAATTTGATGCTGTCGGTCATGATTCTGGTTGGTATCTTAAAAGGATGCATGTGGTAAAAATAGCTATATTTCCTTGTCAATTGTGAATTTTCATCAGATTTTTAACCATGGCTATTCTAAGTTTGTTTTATTCACAATTGTTGTTTTTAATTCTTCTCTAAGAGCATTTATAATTAGCTATCATTCAGAATTGCTTTTCATGAAAAAGATTCTAACAAACACTCTTGAGCATAGATTTCTCATAACTTTAAGATCAATGGACTGAATAAAAATTTCCAGAACTCTAATAAAAAAACTGATGGGTTCATGAGACAGCTAATCAAGATCAAGCAAAATAAAAATAATTACATTACTTAAGTAACTGATAAAGCTAATGCTTTTATGATTTTTATTTAAAACAGTGTTGGTTATTTACTTAAATGTTGTTTTCCAAATTTAAAGAAAGTTGGTAAAGAATACTTTTGTAAACAGAAGTGAAAGCATTTGCTTTTTATCCCTACTTGATTCCTACAAAAATCAAAAACTATTCATGAATATTCTTATTTTTAATGAAAATATGGTTATTTCTCTAAGTTCAACAAAAAGCTGCTCTCTTTTTATAGCAGGATATAATTGAAAACATTGGTTACATTACCAGGCTTTGACTGAAATATCATATTTGAGAATGTGCATAAAGTACAAAATACCTGGGTTCAAAGTTTCCCAGTCTCACAGTGAATTAATAAAAATTGTCACTTCCTAGCAAGCCCAGAAACCTTAAGACTATAGGTAAAATCTAAGGTCTTCTGGGTTTGGCTTCCTAGCCTCAAGAGGTTTTAAAATCTGAGATTTCTATGTGATCAATGAAGAAAGAAAATCTTACTAAAAGAAAAACTAAAATAGACTTGTTATTTGACTGTAACCTTGTGCATTGTTTTCAAGTTCTTGTTACATACCTATAGATTGGAATAGATCCTGAATTCTTCTAATTACCTCTGGCATTTGGCTACAACTCTTGAAATAAGAACAAAAAGTACTCTGTTTCTAAAGCCCTATAAGCTGAAACTAGATAAATTGCAAGGAATAACCTTGTGCCTGGTGTATGCTCCACACCAAAAGTTCACTAAATTAATTGCCTGATGGCACGACCGGAGACACTCAAACTGCAAACCAGGAGAAGTTGTTATTTTTGTGCCTTAGATAGCTTTTCCCAAGACATCAGAACAAGATTCTATTATAAAGAGAATCTTACTCCCCTTAATGCTACCTTTTTCAATTAACAGGATAATGATGTAATTAAAATTTTACAATCAGTAGCTTCTGCAGGTAACTTAACAGAACCTAACCTGAAAAATCCTTTAGTACCCAATTGTTAAATAAGAAAATGTCTGTGCTATTGCTAGTACCTGCCGTATATGCTGTACCTGAATAAAGTCTTCTGGAAAAGTTGATACCCATACACACTCACACACACACATACACACACACACACACACACGCAAAAGACCATGTGGTTAAAACAGATTTCACCTAATTCCCTATGGTTATTTGAATTATTAAATTGGTTGTCTTTAAGCCTAGTTGTATTGC
>NW_012144744.1:1648471-1650920 GCF_000956105.1 Propithecus coquereli | reverse complement strand
GGATAATAAAAGCTACCAGATAGTGCTACTGTAAATACTAAGTGAGATGACATACATAAAGCAGGTAGCATGTCTCCTGATGTGTATTTTGTATTCAATAAATATTACTCCCTTCTAAAAATAAAGAAAAGGAAAATGTGTCATCATAGTTGAATTTTAAAAAGATGTCTTTTCTTTGTAGTAGACAATGCTAAAACCAGAGCATGGGAAATTGTTTTCTCCTACTTCTCAGTGCCTTGCTTTGCAGTTTTGCATACAGAGGGATTCTGTCCACTCTCTGTCAGAGGATGTGGTTTTGGAGTTGAGGAGTTGAGAGTCTTAAAGCAGGAATGCTAAGCTGTCCACCTTCTTTAGTCCAGCCCTCCTTGTGGTTGATAGTTCACCTTTATGGGATGGCTGGTCTGGGTTAGATGATTCTTTGTAAGGAGAAGAGGAAATATCCCTAGGCAAAGCTGAAGAAATGAAGCAGTGTGGAGGCCACCACAGCTGATGTGGAGTAAGTGCTGACTGCCTGCAACAAAACTTAATTGTTTACTTAACATACAACCTTAAGTTTAGTGATTCATAAGTTCAAATACAAACGTTAAAAAAAGAAATTATTTGAAAAAATTTTTTGATCATTTTACTGTGAAAAAATATTTTCAATTTTGATTGTATGAATCTCTGTCCACATACATACTCTAGTGTTTAAGAAATATAACCTTTGTTTTCTATAATTCAGTATAATCGTGTTTCAAGTCCTCATTCCCCTGATGACAGTGTCAAAAGGAGAAAATGGCAAGAAATTTAGTTTGAAAGTCTCAGTTGGCTTTATTCACAATTCTAAAATTTGGCAACGCTTCATTCCATAAAATAAAATAAGTGTCCCAATACAGCACAGGTTGGCTTTATAGACAGAAGAAGGCTGGTGACTAAATTCCTTAGCTCATGTTGCAGGGCACAGTGAAGTCTGATTCCTGACTGTTACCTGTCTATGCAAACATCTTCTGTGATATCAGCCATCTGTTCTGGTCCTGGTCACCAATTCCTAGAGATTGCTGCTGTGTCATCCTTTGTTCCAGGCCTGGCTTTCTCTGCTGCCCCAGAACCCCTCCTGGGAGCATGGAAAACCATTGCCATTCTCCCTGCCTACTCTAAAGTTGTGGGAACCTGGGGATGGGATGGGGCAAGAGGCTACATCAGACCTGTACCTCATGGTCACTTCTGCTTTAATGTAGAAGGGCCCCTTCTCAGGAATCTCAGCTACTTCTCAGCTCTCTTCACTTCCCTATTTTTGCTACCTATTCTTTTTACAACTCAGAAACTACAGACTGAGTTAAGCATTCTGCTGGGTCATCCCATCCCTGTAATTGTAAAGACAAGATTCCCAGTTGCTCTATTTAGGAGAAGGGGTTAGGTAATAGGAAGTATCTTGGAAAAAACATTGATTAATAATGAAAAGTATTACTCTGCCTCATTTCTATAGCAAAATAATTTTGACATGACATCACTTACATAAAAATGCAATTAATGAAATAAGCTTTTATGAAATTTAATCAAAGCTGGTCATATGTGTTGGGAGAGGTGAAGAATCATTCCTTAAGTAATGAGAGGGTCAATACTTTATTTTATTTCTCTGGTATGTCTCCTGAGTTTTGGTTTTCAATGTTATCTTAAAGGCAATTTAACTTTTCTGAATGACCCAAATCACAGTTTAAAGATGGTCTCTGTTGCATATTCTTAGACAGTTTTGTTTAAGTCATATCCTCTATTCAAAAGGAGTATCAAAAGCAAATTGGTTTGTATTTGTTTCGTACTGGTAAAACACGGTCTGAGAGATTATGATTATGGAAGAATTCAGTATATACTGTATTAGGACTGTTTTAGCCAAAAGCCACAGAAACCCAGTTTAAACTCCTGAAGCTGAAAGAATATGTTGGCTTACACATCTGTAAGATGAGGTACAGCTTAACTCTACATAGCAAGATTCAGTGACACGAATTATGATATTGGAGTTTTATATCTTGTTTTTCTGTCTCTTCTGTCTCCATCTTTCAGTGCTGCTTCTGTCTGCACTCTAGGTTCCATTCTCAGGTAGACTTTCCATGGTGGGAAAGATGACCATGCTTATATCCTTATGGCTTATGATTCAAAAAAAAAAAGAACTTTTTATTTTCCTTTGTCACTCATCAAATATAAAATATCAGAGAAGGCTTTGCCATCTTTAAGCCATGTACACATTCTTAGCCCAATCGCTGTAATAAGGGAAATGCAATACTCTGACTGGCTGGCCTGAATCACATGCTCACAAGCTGTGATGGAAGGAGGAGGGGTCACTACAGTTTACAGCTCCACCAGGACAACATGGATTATAGAAAAATTGATTCCCGGTAGAAAAAGCAGAGTGCTGTTATCAGAAGAATGGAGAAAGCCTACCAAAAAAACAAAAACAAACAAACAAAAAAATCCC
>NW_012144744.1:1637756-1647116 GCF_000956105.1 Propithecus coquereli | reverse complement strand
ATTTATTCTGGCTACAACTCTGTATCTCAGGAATTATTCTTATTCCCATCTTACAGATGAGATAATTGATTCTTAAAGATTTTGAGAGACTTTTTAAAAGTCACATACTGAGAGTCTGTGCTTGTAAACAGTTTGAGATACTGCGTCCTGGATCTGTAGCAGCTTTTTTTAAAAAAGATAAATGTGGCAGAAATGTCCCTAGGAAAGAGTTAGTCCCTTCTCTATGCCTGGCTTTTTTCTGTATTTCCAAATTGCTTCCCCCACCTTCCTTTAGTCAGTGCATGCTAATTGAACATATCTAGCTGACATTTCATTTTCAGTTTAATGGAATAAAAATGTGGGAAAATATTTTAAATTTTATCTTACCATTTCACTTCTCACAGCCTCCCTGAAGAATATTGTCCATGTTCATGCTTGACCTTTTACCTAAATGCTGAAGACTTCTAAACATAGTATTTTAAGGGATGTTAGGAGGATTTGTAAGTAAAAAAAAAAAAAGTATATTCAGATAAGTTTAGAAGACATCGAATTTTTAATAGTAGACCTTGTCACAGCCTTTGGATTACAATAATGGATATTGTGAATTACTAAGCGCGAGAGCCAGTAAGAAGCCTTAATCAAGCTTATTTGATTGTGGAACCCTTTGTGGGAAAACATCTTGTAGGATTTCACTATGAGTGAGATGAGAAACTGCAGGGAGACGGCCAAGCTCCCTGCAAAAAACCGGGTCCCTTTGGTAGAGTTGCAAGGGATAAGAAAATAATAGAAAAATGGAAAATAATGGAAATAAAAGAATACACAGAGACGAAGGTATAGTTTTATAGATTTATAAAAATTATAGGCAAAGCGGGTACTCAGGGGGCCTGGATTTCTCCGTCAATCTCAGAGGCCATGAATGAAGTCTTACACGGTCATTTATAGGTAACAGTGATCAGTTGCCAGGGGTAACAGATTTACATAACAGCAGGTAGTTCCTCTTAGGTTAATAGTTTTTCAAAAGGCTTCTACAGATCCCTTAACGAATTCTATCTACGTGAACAAATGGTTACAAAATCTTTCAAAGATTAACTTCTAAATTCTAAGGTAAATTTATCACTTAACAGAGGGGTTAAACAGATATATTGGCTCCATATTTTCTTTATCAGGTTATTATGAATGGAGACAGGTAGTCCGGAGTTTTAAGCAGGAACTGTCCCTTAGGCTAACTGCTTATAGCCAGGGTGGCTGTTTGTTCGGGGCGGGCACTCTTTGATCAGCTTTCATCCTGTAGTTTTTAACAGATCTGCTTTGCTTTAAAGCAAATCCAAACCTTTAGGTCTGAGAAACGCAGCGCCTTGTGGAATACAGCTGCTACTGTCTTTAAGAGATGCCCTCCTGAGGTGAAACAGCTTTTGATATGCAAACTAACATGTTCACATATTCCTTCAGGGCAAAGCTCTGAAAAACTCCTGAGGCATATCCTGTCTCCAATATATTTATATTAATTCATGGAGCAACAAGAAACTATTAGAGTGTTTTTGGCAGAATAGTGACATGATTTAATATACATTTTGAAAGAATCTTTTTGGTTTTTTAGCTTCTAGCCATGATTAAACAAGTAGGGATAAGTTTTATGTCCCTGCTTTAAAAAAAACTAGATAACCAGACCAAATATATAAAGTAACAATTTTCAGACTTTGGACAATAGGCACCACAGGACTGTAGTCCCTGATAGAAGAAAAGAAAACAAGTTGAGGTTTAAGAGTGCACCCTTATTCTGCCTAGTAGCATTTTTTTAGGTCACAGAACAGTCACAGGATAAACAAAAGAGCACCTGGTAAGTCTGAATAATTTGTGAATATTGAGAATGAAGTTTGGAGAGACAAAATTGGTCAGTTTTTACTTGTAGATGAGAAGAGAAGAGAAGAGGAAGAGGAAGAGAAGAGAAGAGAAGAGAAGAGAAGAGAAGAGAAGAGAAGAGAAGAGAAGAGAAGAGAAGAGAAGAGGAAGAGCTGCCTAGAAAGATAGGAAATTCCAAAGATTTGCAGAGAGGCTGCATGGAGTATTTAGTAGGAATATTGATCTGCACATGTAGCACAATGTAAGGCTAAAGAACCACTGGGAGGAAGCAGGCTGAGCAATTTCAGGCAGTCAAACAGGACTGGGAATATTTTGTGTAACCATCAATCAGAGTAGAAAGATCCCATGATACATGGGCACGAATTAGAGTCTTCAGAAGTATATTGCCTTTATAACATGAATATATTTCCATAGACTTCTCTAGATTTAGCCCAACAAAGCTTAAAAGGAAACCCCTAAGAATCAAACTAATTCCAAGTTACTTCCCAGTATGCCAGAATAAACTTCAACACTATTTAAAACCATACAAGAAATTCCAGCATACATGATATGCACAATGTCTGGCAGACTCACAAAGAAGCAGGGAATAGAACCCATAACTTGGAGAAAAGTTAATTAATAGAAACAGACCCAGAAATGAAAGAGAGAATAAAGTTAGCAACCCAGAACATTAAAAGAGCTATTATAAATATGTTTCCAATGTTTAAGGAGGTAGAGAAAAACATGATCATAATAAAGAGAGAAATGAAAGACACATGAAAGACTCAAATTGAACTTTTAGGGATAAAAATATGATATCTGAAATAAAAATACACTGGGTAGAGGTATCTGCAGGTTGTACATTGTGAAGAAGAGACTGGAGAAATTGAGAACACAGCAGTAGAAATATAGCAGTAGAAACACTGAAAAAAAACCAGAGAAAAATAATTATAAGTGACTTGTGACACAGTATCAAATTATTTAACATACATATAATTGGAACACATAAAAAAGATGTGAGGAGAGAAAAAAATTTGAATAAATAATGGTTGGAAAATTTCCAAGTATGATAATAAAAAGTATAAACCCATATATCCACAAAGCCCAATGATTCCCAAGCCAACTATACATAAGGGAACTATATCAAGTCACCAGTAATCATCTTATCATTGAAAACCAATGATAAGAAGAAAATCTTAAAAGTAGCTAGAGAAAAACAGCACATTCCATAAAAAGGAACAAAGAGTCACAACCAGAAGACAACGTAAAGCAGTATTTTTAATGTACTGAAAAAACAGATCTGTCAACCTAGAATTCTATACCCTGCAAAATCATCTTTGAAAAATAAAGACTTTTTCAAACAAACAAAAGCTGAGAGAATTTCTTACCAGCACACCTGCACTCAAGAAATTTTAATGGAAGTTCTTTGGGGAAGAAAAAATAATACCAGGTGAATATTTGAATATACAGAAAGGAATGAAGAGCACAAAATATGGTCAATATGTGGGCAAAATGAAACAATTTTTTCTCATTTTAATCTCCTTAAAAATTATTGACTGTTTAAAAGAAAAATAAATAACATATGAGGTTTATAACTATGAAAAGATGAAATGTATGATAATACCACAAAGGAGATGAGGGACGAAATGGAAATATATTGTTGAAAGGTTTTTATACTATACATGAAGTGCTACAATATTATTTGAAGATAGAGATGATAAGTTGAAGATATGTATTGTAAACCCTAGAATAACAACTGAAAAGAAAATATAAAGAGTTATGAATAAAAACCAATAAAGGAGATAAAATGGATTTATTAAAAATACTAAATTAATTTTGAAAAGAAAAGAGTGAAAAGGCTATTCCAGCAGTTTAGGAGGGGGATGACTGTTTCTTGGACTGTGGTGGTGGTACTGGATATTGTGTGATATAGTAAGGTTCAGAATATATTCTAAGGTAGAGTCAGTGGGATTTGCTAATGGAATGGATGTAGAATATGAGACTGAAAAGTGTCAAGGATGTCTCCCAGGCTTTCTCGACAAAGCCATGGGTAAAATGAGTTGCAATTTACTGATATGAGGAAAAGTGGAAGAAAGACAGGATTATAAGGTAAAATTTTGAGCTGAAATTTGAAAAATTTAACTTGGGATGTCTATTAAGGTAGAGATATAAATAGGCAGCTGGACATTCAAGTCTCTCATTCGTGGGGGAGGATGGTTCTGGGGATTTAAATTTGAAAGTCATGCATTTACAGGTCTGAAGTTGAAATCTTTTTCATGTCAGAAGTTTGTATTTTTTCTTTTATATGCTAGAGCTACTGAACAGAGTTTTAAGCTGGGAAATGACATAGATTTGATTTTTGAGAAAACCTGTTATTGTGGTCTTGAGAATGATATTTTTGGGAAAAAACAGCATGTAGAAATACAGTTTAGGAAACTTATGTCAGTAGAAAAAGGGGATGAGGGATTCCACAAAGGCAGTGGCAATGTAGGTGGAGAGGATGGAGTAAATTTGATGTATATTTAGGAGGTGTAATTGGCTAGGTTTGGTGACAGATTAGATTTGTGTGATAATGGGTGGAGGAAATTCTAGGAATTCTGGCTTGAGCAACTGGGGGGCTGGTTCACTGAGACAGGATATACACAGGGCAATCATATAGTAATAATTTATCATCCAAATAGGAACATTTTTAAGAGAAAAGGAACAACCTAGGACATATGAACAATTGAGGGATATGGAAGAAGATACAGCATTGGTTTTGCTGGGAGTTTGGAGTGGACACAAAAACTTCAGTCATGTATACACAGTTGAAAAACTTGTGGAACATCCAAGAATCAATAACTAATATACCATTGGATAAACAGGAGTGATTTGGACTTCTGGTTGTTGGACAAGAAGTAGCTGAAGCCATAGAGACAGATGTATTAAACACCAAAATGTTTATATAATAAGCCAAGCAATGGACTGAGGATTAATTCTCAAGTGATCTTATTCCCTTTGATTTGTTTTGGTTTGCAGAGGCTGGGAATATGTTGGGATGGTTTTTGCTATACAATTAATAGTTACTACCTGATAGTAGCAGTCCAATGAAGGAAATTGGAAATTCAGCCTTACAAGAGGCTGGGGCAATAGAATTTAGCCAGCTTGGTACAAAGGATATGTTTTTTATGGAATTCAAATACAATTCGGCTTAAGCTTGCCTGAGACAGCCTAACCTTCACATGTGATAATGAGAGGTAATACTTATGGAATGTTTACTATGTGATAGGTATTTTTCTAGGTTCTTTGTGCACATCAATTCATTTAATCCTTATAACTGCCTTATAAATTACTGTGCTATTACCCCCATCTTCTTGATGAGAAAAATCAGACTCAGAGAGTTTAGTAACTTGATTATAGTTACAAAGCTAGTAAGTGGAGTGATGGATTTAGAATTAGATAATCTGACAACCGAGTCCAAGCCCTTAGCATGAAACTCTACTCTAATCCTGCCCTTTCTTTAATGTATCGATCTGGAGTCTGGTTTTTGTTTTTCTGTTTTTTCTAACCTTGGTTCAGTACAGCCCAGTCTGTCTTGCCAGTACAGGAATGATTTATTCGCTGACCATTTTGTGCCTTGTGTGATTTTTGTGTTCACCCAGAGTGAAAGCCGGGGAAAAGAACACAAGCATGCAATGATCTACCTTTGTTCCTTACCTTTTGGTTCTGAAAACAAGACTTCATTTGCTCTAGGAGAGGCAATTCCCATCCCAAATGCAGATTTCATTGCTGGCTCTGTTGGCAGCTTCAAAGACCCAGCTGGCGCCCTGCTGCCCACTACTTATCCATGGCAGTCACAGATCCTGGTTCTTATGATGGGAATGTCCTGGGCTCAAGTTATAATTAGGAAGGACATTGTTCCTGAACCTGAGGTTTCTAAGCAACAGATAAAGAGCCAACTGAATGTTATTGGCTGCACTTCCTGTCCTCCAGCCACATCCATGGTGCTTGTTACAGAGGCTCTTGGCTACTTCTCTGCACGTCCATCTGCTGAAATGGCAAAATGCCCTCTTGGTCTGTATTTGGATTCTTTCCAATAGCCATGGTTGCCAGGCCATGACAGACGCCTGAAGATCAACACAAGTGTTAGATCTTTTCTAGCTATGTTTCCTCTGGCAGCCACAGACCTTGTAAGACACGAGGCACACCTGTTGAGTGCCATCTGCCTGACAACGTGGCTATTTGGGAATGGGATTAGGGGAAGGCAGCTGCCGTGAAGACAGGCTGTACCACATGTTAAAGTTGGAGTGTCAAAATCCCCCATACTTTTGATGAGAGACCAGGTCTGTACTAGAGAACATGAGCAAAGTTTAGCACTGCAAGGGTAGGGGGCAGGGTCAAGTGATTATGAAACCTCAGGCAAACATAGACCATGGCATAGCAGGTATCACTGTGAACCTTTCTCAGTATGGGCACCTTGTCAGAAGCAAAATCCGATAAGGTCCAGAGAGGTCTGTATAATGAACTCACTAGCCCTTATAATAGAAAAGTAGAGAATCTAAAATCTCACCTTTCTGAAACCTATAAGAAATATTAATATTTTCCAGCAGACTTAAATCTAGACATTTGAAGCTCAGGCAAGTGTATGCATGTACATTGCTTGTGAGCTTCCTTCTTTTATTATAAACTGTAAAGGTGATCTAAATAGGGTGTAGAGAATACAGCATCCTTAGATACTTTTTACTCTTATGGGCCATGAATAGGATCAGGAAGAAAAAAAATAGATTTTTTAAAAAGAAAATTTTGACAATTCTGCAAAAATTTTGATGATTATCAAAAGCCTTAAATATAAGAACACTATAGGTAGACACATTTAAAGAATGTAACTTAGCAGAACACTGTAGCATTACATTGATTTGGGATATTTAATAAATTTTTTGATGGATCTTTCTTAATAAGAAGAGAAAATGTGTCAACATTTTTTTGTGTCAACATTTTTGAGCAGCTACTACGTGCTGGATATTACGTATACACATCCGCATTTACTCCTCATACCACAACGCTATGAGATATCTTTACCCCCATTAATAATATATTATTATAACCATAATATATTATGGTTATTATTAATTCCAATAACCTAAAGTCATTTTGTGAGGTTATTTAACATTTTTGACCCCTAGGTATGTATACTGTAAGCTTGGAAATAATCAAGAGACTTACTTGGTATATGTGGAGTGTCAGGCAGGTTTAGAGCAAGTTTACTTTGTAGTTCTGTTCTTGTAAAGCTAAACATATTTTGTGGGTTCCTGAGTAAAAGGGGAGTTTTAGATTTTATGTATTTAAATGTAGGTTGAACTATAGTCTTTATACTGACAGGGATTTTTTCTATCTAGCTCTCTATTATAGCCCTAGTGCCTAGCACGGGAACTAGAATTGAATTTGCTAAATGAATAAATTAATGGTGGGATCAGAGTAATAATGGCAATCCCTCCATGCAGCAATTTATCTGATGTAAGATTAATATTCTTTACACACATATTTCCCCTGGGAGAAGGTGTCAAGGGTAAAGAGACCTATTAGGAGGCTGAGATACTAACAGCCCAGATCAGAGGGAATAAAGAAATATCCAAGACTGCAGCAGTGGGGATGGAGAGCAAGAACTGATGGAACAGAATCTTCTGAAGAAGGCTTGAAAAGATTTGTTCACCTACAAAGTATGTGCTGTAAGGGCAGGCGTGGGAGAGGTGGGACAAGGTATCCAGCAGATTCCCTGGGAGACAGGATGATGCCTTCACAATAGCACGAGATGCCTTGAAATAGTTTGCAAAAGGAATGCTAAGCTCAAAACTCAGTCTCAGGTTGGAGGGCTCAGACAACCATCAGAAGTGTGGGTTGCTACCAGTACTATTTGGACTTTTTGTTGTTGTCCCTGTTCCTGAAGACAGTGGCCTCCTAAATAGACTGACAGATTGTGACTAGAGGCTTTTCGTTTTTTTAAAAGCTAGGATTGAAGCAAACCGAATTAAATGATAGATGCCAGAAGAGATCTTGTTTCTGCAGACTGGTGACATTTATATCTCTGACTGTTTGGTATTGCATTAAAGTTCTTATTAGTTTTTGTTTTCATCACTGAGTTTTAAATGATAAAGTTCCAGATGACATTTCTAGTGAGAAAGTTTTTTGCCATTTTAAAGTGTAACTAATTACCCAGCATCTTTCAAGTTATCCAGATAGTGCTTTCCTAGCTATATACATTTCCTCAATAATTAATAAGGCTGTTTGAATGAAATAGCTTTATTTTCCAATAAATAAGACTTTTAATTGAGTTGTGATAGATATGTTCTCCCAGGTTTTTCTTTTATTTATTCACAGTGCTTTGTAACTCCCTTATAACTAAGAGTCACCAGGATCCCAAAGGACTTGAATCCTTCACTAGAAGTATTGGGGTGGGAAAATAGAAGAAAAGAAAGATTGTAAATTATTCTTCCTTACCAGAAAAAAATGTACCTCTGGGACTAAATTGACTGGAGACAACAGATTCTAAGACCATTCCTATCTCTGTACCTGGACTAACCTAAGTGTCCCACTAGTGAGACAAGGTCATTCTGTCTTCTGTGTCATTCTTCATGTCTCTCTCTCATCTGCATTTTACTATTCTCAGTATTATAATTCATCAGCATGTAGTTCAAGTTCCTGGTACCATTATGAAACTTTCCATGCTCAGTACAACTCATGAGATAGCAATCGTTCATTCATTCATCAAACACTGGACGGGCCATTGCATCCAATATAGTAAGTGTTAGACTAGAGGATTAGAAAAAGTGCTTTGGAAATAAAGCAGAGGTCCACCTTCTTTCCTCCTACTTACCATTTTAGTCGTTTTATCTTTCCTGTCACAACTCCTCAGTTTAATTTAATTTTTGTAAAATTGACTCTTTGTTTTCACAGCAGAAAAAAAAATGTAACAGGGATGTAAGAGCAGGAGCAGTGGAGAGTATGGATATAGGTTAATTATTGGTTAAGAAATGTAGCAAATCTGTTGGGTCTGGCTAGGATTTAGGGACTAAGGCACTGTGGGATTTTTCTTTTTTGTAAGAAAAAAGATGAGATCTGATTCTTATTAAGAACAATTGAATGCTAAGCACTCACATATGCACCTGTTCACTCTCACACACAAACACATATTGAGTGACAAAGAAAGTTTGGGCCGTATGGTATGAAGGGACATAAATTCTGTATTAATTTCTAGACATCTCTTCTAATGTGTCATATTAACTGAATGTTGATGCTTCATGTCTCCTTTTCCCAAGAATAATGGGACCAATGAAGCCTACTTTGACATGCAGTGAGGACCTACAGGAGAGGATCAGAATGACCACCCTAGATATCTCCAGACAACTAGTTGGTTTTCTACGCTACCTTTCTTCAATAAGATCACTTTCTTCCAAAAAAAAAGAAATTTAGCAGCTGATAACATAATACTAGCATAGATAGGAACATTTATAGTAATGGTGCTGCTAAAGAATAATTCGGGGCGGGGGAGATGTAGAATCAGTAACT
>NW_012144744.1:1624401-1626521 GCF_000956105.1 Propithecus coquereli | reverse complement strand
GCCATTGCATCCAATATAGTAAGTGTTAGACTAGAGGATTAGAAAAAGTGCTATGGAAATAAAGCAGAGGTCCACCTTCTTTCCTCTTACTTACGATTTTAGTCATTTTATCTTTCCTGTCACAACTCCTCAGTTTAATTTAACTTTTGTAAAATTGACTCTGTTTTCACAACAGAAAAAAAAATGTAACAGGGATGTAAGAGCGGGAGCAGTGGAGAGTATGGATATAGGTTAATTATTGGTTAAGAAATATAGCGAATCTGTTAGTCTGGCTAGGATTTAGGGACTAAGGCACTGGATGGCTTCTGTGGGATTTTTCTTTTTTGTAAGAAAAAAGATGAGTTCGAATTCTTATTAAGAACAATTGAATGCTAAGCACTCACATATGCACATATTCACTCTCACACACAAACACATATTGAGTGACAAAGAAAGTTTGGGCCGTATGGTATGAAGGGACGTAAATTCTGTATTAATTTCTAGACATCTCTTCTAATGTATCATATTAACTGAATGTTGATGCTTCATGTCTCCTTTTCCCAAGAATAATGGGACCAATGAAGGCTACCTTGACATACAGTGAGGACCTACAGGAGAGGATCAGAATGACCACCCTAGATATCTCCAGACAACTAGTTGGTTTTCTATGCTTCCTTTCTTCAATAAGATCACTTTCTTCCAAAAAAAAAAAGAAATTTAGCAGCTGATAACATAATACTAGCATAGATAAGAACATTTATAGTAATGGTGCTGCTAAAGAATAATTCGGTGGGGGGGAGATGTAGAATCAGTAACTCTTTATTCTGAGGTCTCTTTTGAGACCTCAGACCTCAGACCTTTGGTATTTTGCTAAAACTTTTGTTTAGGTTTGAGAAGCTGAGTTCAAAGGGCCATGGTGAAATGATTTTTATTGGTGATCAAGGCATGCAGATGCAAAAAGTTCTCTTAGGAATGTGGTTTGCAGCTGGTCAGCCATGGCACACAGATGTCAGGCAAACCATTCAGTATTGAGCCAGCCATTGAAGTTTAAATGATGTGTAAAATTTGCTTTAGAAGCAACCAAGAATATATATTATTACTTTGACACATAGCAGATGGAATGTTGAGCTGAGGGCTTTGTGCAAGATTTTACATAGGTGAGTACCTCTTACTGTGAGTAAAACAAAAAAGTAGCATAAGATGGAAATGGCTCATTTACAGGAACATGAAAGATCTCTGTTAAGTGAAGGAAGTAATATAGTCAAATGTCCTACTCAGTAATGACAGAGTGCTAAAAACAGATCGAGGAAATAGTGGAATACCTTGAATAAATGTAATCTTCAAGTCAGAGATGCAAATACTAGAATTTAAAGTGTGCCCGGGAATAGAAAATATTGGCAATCTCTATATTAGTATTCGTGAAGAGTTCTTGTGGAGTGGAAGCATTAGCTCAGGGCAGGAGAGTGGGGACATACAAGACTAAGGTGTTATGCTACATTTCTTTGGGGTCTCTTGCTGTTCCCTATTCCTTGGTCACCAAATCTTTTGCCAATGAATAATGCTGGTCATAGGAAGGCCAGGTCAAACAGGGTATGGCTTGGTGCAAACTCACAATGTCATTCATTTATTCAAGAAAAACACATTGAGTATATAAGTATGGGGTTATAAAACATAGTATAGCTTAAAACATTTTAGTGTCCTGGGAAGAATACAGGCAAATAAACGCTATGATGCCCTTTTATAAATACCATATCAGGAGGTGATCCAAGATTCTATGGCATTACACAAGAGAGTGCCTAACCATACTGGTGGCATGGTGAATGTCTGGGAAGGCCTCCCGGAAGAGAGGAATTTAATAGGAAACCAAGGAGAAGAAATCGTCAGGGAAAAATTGAAGGTTAAAAATGCGGTGCGGAAGGTGTCTTGCTGAGGAATGAAATATCCAGACAGGGGAAAAATTAAAATATGTACCCTATTAGTGGGCAACAGTTTCATCCTCCTTTCTAGGAAACAACAATTATTTTTAATGTTTACAATATGACTAGGTAAATAGCCTGGCTGATGACATGTATAAGCAAGATTAATTTGCTTATAATTTATTTCCTCTCCTTGATTGATTATAAAAAGTGCTATTCTAATTA
>NW_012144744.1:1607976-1609961 GCF_000956105.1 Propithecus coquereli | reverse complement strand
ATGTGTACTAATTTCCTACTATGTCAAAAGCACTGTATATACATTTTAACACATTTTGGTAATAATACTTTATATTTTTACTCATTCATTAAATAAGTATTTATTAAGCATCCATTATTTTCTAGAATTATTTTCGATGTTAGGAATATGGAAGTTTACAAAAAAGACACAAACCTTTGTCTTCATGAAACTTAGGTTCCTATTAAATTGATATTGATGTTCAAAAGTACAATAAAATGAAAATAATTAAACATAATATTTACAAAACCAAGCATCAGTGAACACGTACAGTTGTGGGAAGTATATTTGTGTGTGAGTGGTTTCCTAATACTCCTCAGAACGTATGATTTAGGTGTCAGCTTCAGCAGGTCATGGCAGGGTAATGTATGATATATTGTCTAAGAAATGTTAAAACATGTATCTTAGATGCGGACATATTTCACCTGGGCTAGAAGCCCTTTAACAATACATAATACTCCCATGAATGAAATGGTTTCTAGGTAATTTAAAATAGTCATGATTCTCCTTCTAAAATTCTGTTCAAAAAAGGTATTATTACTATCAGGAGAAAAGGAAAAAAAAGGCATAATCAATAATGAGGAACAAAGAGTAATGAATCAGAGATGGCACAAAAGGGTGAGAGGAGCTTAGATTAAAAGGTGCATGGCAGCTGCCAAGTCTAAAAAAGAAAGGGCAAAGATTTACATTTATGAGGTTTTTTAAAAAACCCGTCAGACAAACTAATTAAAAGTACAAATTTTAATTGGAGTTAATTGGATTGGGTAGTTGAATAAAAGGAGTGGGAAAAAAAGCCTGTCATTCTTTTCCCTCCTATCAAACACACTAATGGATGATGAAGCACAGGCAGTTAATCAAGGCAAAACCTCCAGTTCCCTCATTGAATCCTAGAATGTCGGGGCCGAAAGGTTTTTTAGATCAACCATCTAATGCCATAATGTGATGGATGAGGACATTAAGAACAAGGACTGATAAGTCACATGCCCAAGGTCACCCCCAGTGCCAATCCAGGGGAAAAAGTTGTCCCCCATTTCCCACATTAGAACTTTTCCAAACTTTTGCTGCTGAAGGCTCATGTCATCCTAGGAACAAGCGGAAGAGATTTTCAGGTCAAGGCCATTTAGAAACCAGGTAATTAAGTACAGTTAAAAATAACTGTTTTGATCATGGAATCTATATAATTAAAATAGTAGTTGATTGTTCCTTGAAGCTGGTGTGACTAAGAATTGGAGAGAGAGAGAGAAAAAAAAGGAAGAGATCAATGAGGCTGCTTTTGATTGCAAAAATTAATGTGAGGTCTAGCTTGCTTCTGTCTCTTAGTTGACCTCAGATTCTCCCTGGTCTCCATGAAGGACATTTTGTACTAAATTGCATAATGACTGCTTAACAAAGTACTTTACTCTCTCTGTTTTTGTGTAAAAGAAAAAGAATTATTTTGACAAAGACACTAAGGAAGTTAGTAAAAGAAGGTCTTTGTAATAAATGGCATTGGAACTACTAAATGTTCATTGGAAAAGGAAATGAACTTTGACGCTTACCTTATACCATATTCAAAAATTACTTTAAGATAGATCATCAATCTAAATGTGAGGAAAATGTAGGAGGATGTCTCTGTGACCTTACAGTGGGTGGAGATATTAAGTATTGTGAAAGGACAAAATTGCAATAAATTATAGTTTAAAATTGAATTGGCTTTTATTTGTGATTCCAGAATTAGACTACACCTCATTCTAAAAAATAGAATGAATGTTCTGATGGACTGAGCAGAGGAGGTTGGCTTCATAGATGGAAAAGGGCTGAAGGAAGAAGAAACAGATAATGAAAGTAGATTAGTCATTTCAAAGTTACTTTCCATGTGAAGGTTAAAGCAGAGGGAACTTCCTTATCATGTCAGCTAAAACTGATCTGTTTGGGGATTTGGCTATTATCTCTATCTCTTCTGATTTCTTGGAAGGTCAGATAAACAA
>NW_012144744.1:1606544-1607926 GCF_000956105.1 Propithecus coquereli | reverse complement strand
TACCAAATAATAACTTGTCTTTGAGTTCACAAATTCTTTCTTCTGCCTCATCAATTCTGCTGTTGATGTTCCCTATTGTATTTTCATTTTATTCATTGTATTTTACAGCTCAAGGATTTTTTTGTTTGTTTGTTTTAATCATATCAGTCTCTTTTTAAAATATCTCATTCTGCTCACTTATTTTTTTCCTCATTTCATTGAATTGTTTGTATTTTATTGAAGTTTGCTGAACTTTCTTAAAAACGATTATTTTTAATTTTTTTGTCAGGCAATTCACACATCTTCAGTTTTTTTGGGTCAATCACTGGCACTTTATTTTGTCCATTTGGTGATGTTATATTTCCCTGATTTTTCTTGATCTTTGTGGCTATGTGTCATATCTGTGCATTTGAAGAAGTATATACTCATACCAGTCTTCACAGGGTGGCTTTGTCTAGGAATGTCTTTTAACAGTAAGCCTATCTAGATAATCTGGGCAGGCCAGTTTTTGAGCCCAGGACTCCTGTGTCCAACATGGTTTGAGGCTGAAATCTTATGGTTGCTGAGGCTGGCACAAAGCTGGGTCATGTCCAAAGTCTATAAGCCCACAGTTGCTCAGGCCTACTTGCCACTGAGGGTTTTCCGTATACCAAGGCCACTGTGTCAGCCAAAAGTGAGGCAGATTGGAGACTGAGCCCTTATAGGGGATATGTGTTCTTGCCTGGCACTGGGGCAGGTCTGGAGGCTCAGTCTGCAGGTACTTGCAGAAAGTCAGGGGTTATGGGGGTCTGCCTAGTGTTGGGTTTTACTGTAACAGGCTTGATGCTAGAGTTCAAGGCAAAATACTATGCTCACTTCCTTCTCTTTCCCCCAGTTAGACAGTATCTTTTTCCAAGCTATGTTGGCTGGTTTAGGGGGAAGGGTGACAGAGACAGTGTAAAAGTATATTTCCTACACTCTTCGATGCATCTTTTCTTATTATTGTGATGAACCAAGTATTGAGATCTATCATCTGATTTTTCTTAGCTCTTTTAAAGGTATTTTTGTATGTGGAGAGTTGTTCAAGTTGAGTTTTTTGTGGGGGATGATTCCTGGAGGGTCCAATTTCACCATATTACTCAGCTTTCTCCACACATGTTCTTTTGATAATAAAGGGGGAGGAAAATACTTGAACCTTGACCTTTTATGTAAGATAGAGGAGTTTGTGGGTGTGTTCAGTAGGTAGTAGGAAGTTCTTGGAAGAATTTGTGGTGATTACTCAATATTGGTGAACTATGTTTCAGGAACATATGTGGCAATTGTTGGGAAGGAGTTATGAAGACACTTGGGAGGCAGTTGTAAAAGTCTGTTTGATAGGAAGAGGTTGGAGTGGGGTAATGGCAGAGTGAATATAGGAGGAAAAG
>NW_012144744.1:1583917-1588554 GCF_000956105.1 Propithecus coquereli | reverse complement strand
TTTTAAATTGAATCTATAATAATATTCAAATGTCAGATGTTTCATCTTTGATAGAATGAACTCCAAAAAGCTTTACTTTTATTTCATGAATTGGTTGAAATAGTGGAAATATTATTGGACTTGTGTGATTTTCTATTTACAGTATCTGATGACATGAATATAAACCTGCTATCATTTAAAACTGTTTGCAAAGCTTTTCTGCTAATGAAGCCAACACATTTACTTTATATATATGCCCAATAAAACTTGGAATTGAACATGAACAAATTTAATTTAAACAATAGTTGTGTAATCTAATCAATCATCCTTCACAAATGCTCAATATGTGAGCATGCAGTTTACTTACAATTTATATATCATAAATTTACATTACAAACATGAAGCTCACATATCAAAAATTTACAGTGAGTAACTTTTGAAAGAGAATTGATACTTCTTCAACAGACTTATGTTTTCCTCCGGTCAGTGGTATCATTCTGGCCTTCAGGATGTATTATAAATATCAACACATAATTTGTGCAAGTAACATAAGCATAATCAACCTTTGTGATAGAGGAAAATTCTGTGCTTATAATTATTTTACAGACTTTTTTTTATTCTGAATGCATTGCTGCCAAAGAGGTTATTATAAAATAAATGAGTGTTATTAAATAATAAAATAAATAGTTTTAGATTTATACCATGCAATAAGTGACTAAACCATTGTAGCAAGAGCATTCTGACTACTCTCTATCTGGTCTATAGCAAGATTTCTCAGCATGTATATCCCACACATATTATATGTACAAGTCAACTATACTATCTCTTGATTCTCACAAATCCCACCAACTGCTTGTCTGGTGGATATAAACATTCTGCATTCTATAGTACAGTAAAATTGGCTAACTTGTCCAATAGTTGGCAGGTGTGACAGAATATAATAGTAGTCTACTACTACCCCAAACCAGAAGAGTTAGCCATCCCTGGTTGCTGAGGTCTGAAGTCACTTTGTTTTATGAATGACTGTCCTATAGATTTCCTTGAAATGGAGCTCCTTGAAGCAAGAAACAAGAGTTCCTTGCTCAGATTTCAGATTTATTATTCTCCTATTATAGTGAGTATTCTGTTAACTGCCTATTTGTCTTGTATACTCACTACCGAGAGAAACCTCTGCAGAAGCTGGGAGTACAAGGGAAATGTCTACCAAACCTATTCCAGTGTACTTTAACACATTTATTAATAATAAAACTTCATAAAAGATAAAAATATGGACAAATATTTAACTGAGTAAGAGGGTAGACATATCAATGGGGACTGTTCTAGGTAAACTGGAAAGTATGGATACTTCAGTTATTTTACTTTAGGTCAAGCTAGGAAGGTTATCATTTTTTAGATGTTCCTGGGACTACACTGAGCCAGAGGAAAGATTTAAAACATAGCTAAGGAGAGGGATGAATTGAATATCTAGAGGAATTAGAATATGTATGCATTAAGTAGAAGAAAGGGTGGTAAAGTACTGGAAAATGCATCATGATCCATATCTAATTGAGAAAATATACTGAGGTATATGTGGTAGGGCAGTAAGATTGGAAGCTAAGTCCATGAACCCTGAGGACCAGGTAGGATATAATAAGTTTCAGCAATAACAATAACAAAATAACTTACTCATTGATATCCTACATGGGCTAGGTACTCTACTACGTATCTAATTTACACAGCTACTGGGTGAGATTTGTATCAATTTCTGCATTACGCAGATGAGAAATATGACGACAAAGGAGGAATAAGAAAATACCACGTGGAAACACTGGAATTAAAATCCAGATGTTTTGTTTCAACACACACACTCTGCTATTTTTCTCTAACCTCACTATTCCTTTTATGTGGAGCTAGACAGCTTAAATTTGAAGACTTAAAAACACCCTGTAGCTGCCCATCCCAGTATTTTTATTCTTTCTCTCAAATATTATCTTTATATTGACCTATGCTTGGATGGCCAGGAAAATCAAAGCAGTTGAGTCACTTGGACATATAGGAGTCTCACTTCTTCAGAATCTGTGTCTCTTTCACACTAACCCCATTCTGTGGTCACTCATTGCAAACTCTGCACCTGGTACAGTGTGAGATATATTTTCAGGCCCTTCTTCCACCACTGAGCTCCTTTGTTTTGGGTTCTGGACCAAAGAAAGCCAAGCCTCCTTCTCAAAGTCTAGCATTTAAAATTTTTGTTACAACTAAAATTGAATCCTAATTATTGAGCTCTGTATTACCCCTGTAACAAAATTTCTTTTTTGGCCAATGACATAGAAAAGCAGCATAAAAAGACAGTAAAACCTATTCATAGTTTTAAACCTGAACTTTGTCCTCTCTTAAAACTTCTGGTATCTCATTTTATTGCTACCTCTCCTATTTCTTGCTTTAACTTTGTATTTAGGGCTCAGTATTATTTTTCTGTACATAACTGAGGCTTCCCCTTGATAATATTAGTTTATTTTCTCATTGGAACCCCCACAAATTGGCAGCTCCCAATGGGTAGCACATTTATACAATTTCCTCTAGCTTCACAAAGCCAATATTCCCTGAGTAAAAGCAACATGATTCAAAATTGATAGCTCTAATTGAGAGACTATGTATAATTCTTTGACTTTAACACAAGAAAATTAAAATTCAAACACTGCCCTGGCCCAAAATAGCTTCAACTCAGTTTTATCTGCCTATGTCTAATGGCCTGAGAAAAATGTGCTTATAAAGAACAAGTGGGGGGTTGAGACTTTGGTCTTGTCTACATGCACATAAAGAAAATTAATGAAACTATAAACCTTTAGGGGTGATGACCTGGCAGACTGCAGATAGAATTCAGTCTTTTCAAAGACTGAATGATGATATTATTAAACAATATCTGGCAGAAACTTAAAAATCTGCACCGTTTTTAAGTCCTCATTAACTATGGAGGAAATGCAATCTTCCCTTTCATAAATCTAAGCAGGAACAACCACCTTGATGGACTTCAGGGGGCCTATATGGTAGGTTGGTTGACAGATGTACAACAGGAAAAGTTTGCATCTACACAGTTTAGGATTTGTGTAGGCACTTGCTTAAGGAAGAGTTGAAAAATGTCCATGTGAATGAATTGGAGCCTCCTGTCAGCCATTTCTCTGGTTCTAGGACAGATTCTTATATAATTACTCATAATTTTCTCTTCTTGCCATGTACTAACTGTGTTACTGTTGCTTACTCTCTTTGTCCCATAAGAATTGTTCAACCTTGGATAAGAGTTGCAATTTCTTTGACCCTATGGGTTTTTTTGCCATAGTTTATATTTAATTGTGGTAAAATACATATAACATAAAATTTACCACCTTAACCGTTTTTAAATGTGCAGCCAGTAGTATTAAGTATTAAGTATATTCTTATTGTTGTATAAAGTCAGGGGGTTGAATTTTATCAGATGTTCTTGATCTTGGCATTATCGAAATTTTGGGGCTGGATAATTCTTTGTTGTGGGGGTCAGTCCAGTGTATTATAGTATGTTCAGCAGTATCCCCAGCCTCTACCCAGTAGATGCCGGTAACAACCCCCTCCCCAGTTGTGACAACCAAAAATATTTTTCAGGCATTGCCAAATATTACTGGGGGCAAAATCACTCCTTGTTTTGAACCACTGAACTGAAGCATTTTTAAGTTCCCTTCCACTTTGTGTATTCTACCATCTACTGTTATCTGGAAAGAGATTCCTGCTTTTTAAATAGATAAAAAAAATTTCTAGAAATATAGTTCAGGAGAATAAGATGAGGCTGAGAGGAATAGTGACCTGAGTTTATAATAATAATAATTTATGTTCCTCTGAAAAATCTAGATATGGGCATTTATTATTTTTATTTTTGAAGTAATATGTTCATTAAAATATTAAAATATAGAAAAGTATCAGGAATAAAAAGTCAATCTTATCCAAAAAACAAGGAAAATTACACCAACTTTTTGGATTTTTTTTTTAAAGAATGATCTATATTCTTTGATAAAGAAGCTACAGTAATATTTATTGGACTTTTGAATTTGTTGGTAAACCTACCTGAGAAAAATGGCTTTTGCAGGGGACCTCTTTGTGCAGTCTTACAGTATTACTCCCAGTGAAATAATTTATTGTGAGATAGTTTATATTATACAATCCATGGGTGGTGAGGCTCTGCCTTTCCCCCTCCATTATAACAATAGAGTAAGAAATAATCCACCCAGGGCAATCTGTTGACATACCTGGAGGAGGGAAAATAGCTATGCCTGGCTCCCTTCCACTCTGGTCCATTCTTTCCCCTCATAATAGGGCAAACCCCTCTATTTTAACTGTTGAGCCTATCTTTGTGACCCATTAACTGTTTCTCATATTTAGAGCTGCAATACACAGAATGTTTGAAAATGAAAAGATGGTATAAAGGTGATGCAGGCAAATATCAGCTAAATGAAAATTTAATAAAATTGTAATATTAGATTAAAAAGAACTTCAGGTAAAAAAAATGCCAAAGCATCAATGAAAATTATGATATACTGAAAATTATCAAGAATAGCTAAAGTTGCTGAATACATGTGTAGCTAATAATATAGTTTCAAAATATACAATGTTATATCTAAATAATGGGAAGAAATAGATAAAATAACAATTATAGA
>NW_012144744.1:1571580-1572682 GCF_000956105.1 Propithecus coquereli | reverse complement strand
TTTCATAAAATTGCCTACAACTTTCCTATTAATAAATTTTAAAGTGCTGACACCTTCAATTGACTCTTCCTCTGCCGATCATATTTTTAATAGAAAAAATAATATCTCTATTGCATGCAGAAATGCTTGGTAGGCTCAGAGCATGTTATTCTAAATGAAGTATATTTCAATTCTAATTTTTTTTGTGTTGAAAGGTGTAAATATTTCAGCTCAAGATTTTCAGTGTACTTTTTTTGTGCCTTCATTCATAGTACATCTCTTACATAAACTTAGAAGATAAACTCATTCAATTAGTTGTCTATATTCGTGAATCTTTTTGCAAGCTTCGTAAAAAATAGATATTGTAACATGGTAGACCTTCTCAGTTTCATTCCAGTTTGGCACAGAATATAAATACAGTGTATATACAATTGAAATTAAGAGCACCATCAAAACACTTTTTCCAAAAGTCAAGATATTTCAAAGTGCAATTATAGAATTTAAAAATTATATTTGTGCACCATTTGCATGCTTATTGTTTAATTTGTTTAGTTCCTCCCTTTTTATGCAGTTTTGTTGTTTTGCTGTTTTTGTTCTCCATTTGTTGAATATTTTCATTAAAAAATTTAAATTTATTTTTATGATTAAAAAAGATACCGATTTTTAGAGAGCTGCCTTTTTTTTATAAAAATGTTAAGTAATATTAAGCATTTTAAGTTTATTTATAAAAAATAGTTCCTAAAAGGCTCCTATTGATGAAGGGCATCATGGAGAGCAAGCACGGTCTGCCATCCTAATGCATTCTTTTTATATTTAACATAAAATTTGTCTCAAAAATATCGTAGTTTAATGAAGTATATATGACACCCATATATATATTGATTTGTCAATCTTGATAATTACAACTGTTATTTGAATTAGCAGAATAATATCATTAATACATATGTGAATTATATTATTAGTACAACTAATTCCTAGTATATATCTATTCCAAAAATCTCGAAGAACATTGTTTTTAATCATAACATTATGGTCCATTAAAATTTCTATTCATATTATCATCACAATAACATTTTTTTAATGTTGAAATTTTAAATTGAATCTATAATAATATTCAAATGTC
>NW_012144744.1:1557775-1559204 GCF_000956105.1 Propithecus coquereli | reverse complement strand
AAAGTCAATAAAATAAATAGTATGAAACAATCTGTGAAAAATATGAGTTAGAAAGATTTCTTAAACACTATTTGAAAAATACTAGGCATGAGGAGAAAACCTGTGATGGATTTTATTAAAATTTACTACATTCACATACTTGAAGAGAAAAATGACCAACTCCATTGATTCAGAAAAAGCATTTGGAAAAGTTCACACTGATTTATGATAAAAAAGAACCCAGAAATCTAAGAGTAAAACTTTGACAAAGATTCTGAGAAAAGCCTACATCAACACCTTCCTTAACTTGATGCATATTCCCTTTGAAGTTGGTATTTAGACAGTGGTTCCTCTGTTAATTCCACTGTTTATCAGCATACTAGAGGATCTGACAAATGCATACCATATAATTGTGCAAGGAAAAACATTGGAAAAACCAGAATTGTCATTATTTGTAGATGATATAATTTTCTTACAAAACCCAATATAACCAGTGGTAATCTATAAGGCCTAAAAAGAGAATTTGGAAAGTTGTTGAATACGAGATCAACATACCAAAAATTTAATGGCATTTCTCATTACCAATGATAATGAAATAAAGAGAAAGGTATTATTTGTGAAATTAAAAAAATCATTATCTAAAAATTATCCTAACCTAAAGATACATGAGATCTTTAGTGCAGAAAATAAAGTAAACTCTATTGCAGAGCATAAAAGAATATCTGAACATTGTTTAAGGCTGGGACAATTTTACATGTAAAGATGTTAACAATCAACCATTCATTTTTAACTTTAATTTCTATTTTAATCCAAAATAATTTTAAATAATTCAAATTTAAAATAGAAAAATAAATGCCCTCAAAAATATCAAGCAATTTTGAAAATAAGAGGAGAAACAGAATACATTTTCTACAAGATAGTAAAACATAGGACAAAGTCATCCTAATTAAAAAAGCAAGATCTTAGTAAAAGAACAAAGAATTTGGAGGACAGAAGAGAAAGCCCAAAAACAGATGTATGCAGATACAGGAACTTGATATGTAATAGGAAGGACATCATAATTGGTGGGAAATTAATAAATTACATAATAGCTGATGTTAGGAACATTTCATACTATGTGGAAAAAAATGGAGTTGATATTTTCCCTCACATCTTGTATAAAAACAACCTTCTAATGTATTAATACCCCAAATGTGAAATGGAAAACTCTAAAGCCAATAGAATAAATAATCAGAAACTCTCTGTGGGAAATCCAGGAGAAGAATTTTTCTTAAACTCAACTCCAGAAACAGTAGCTACAAGGGAAAAAAAAATGAGGGATTTAATTTCTTTAAAATAGTGAATTTATATTCAAGGAAAGACATGATCAAAGTTAATGAATGGGTGACAGGCTGGAAGAAGATACTTAAAAATTAAAGACATAAATAATAATTAAAATATATAGAATTAA
>NW_012144744.1:1545833-1556845 GCF_000956105.1 Propithecus coquereli | reverse complement strand
GTAAGTTTATCATTTAAACAGAGGGGTTAAACAGAGATATGTAAGCTCCATGTTTATTAGGTTATCATGAATGGAGACAGGTAGTCTAGAGTGGTTTAAACAAAAGCTTTGCTTTTAGCCATTCAGGAAGCTGTCGTTTCTGGGAAGCTGTTTGTTCCGGAGGGCACTCTATTGTCAGCTCTCAGCCTATAGTTTTTAACAGATTTGCTTGTGCTTTACAAAGCAAATCCAATTCTTTAGATCTGAGAAACGTGGCGCCTTGTGGGATACAGCTGCTACTGCCTTTCAGAGACGCCCTTCCGAGTGTAACAGCATTCGAAATGCAAACCAACACGTTCACATATTCTTTCAGGGCAAAGCTCTGTAAAACCCTTAAGACAAATCCTGTCCCAAAACACATTTAATACTAATTCATGGAGCCACAGTTAGGCGTGGCCATATGACATGCTTCTACCAATGAAATGCAAGCATAAATGGTGTGTGTCACTTCGGTGTGGAAGCTTAAAGAGTAGATATATTAGTTTCCCAGGGCTGCCACAACAAAGTACTACAGAATGTGTGGCTTAAGCATCAGGAATTTATTTTTTTATAGTTCTGGAGGCTAGAAGTCCAAAGTGTATGCATATTTGGTTTCTTTTGAGGCCTTTCTCCTTGGCTTGCAGATGGCTACCTTCTCACTGTGGCCCCACACCATCTTTCCTCTGTGTATCCCTTTGTGTGTCCAAATTCCCTCTTCTTATAAGGACACCAGTTTGGTTGGATGAAGGCCTACTCTAAAGGCCGCATTTTAATTTAATTACCTCTTTAAAGTCCCTATCTCCAAATACAGTCAAATTCTGAGGTACTGGGGTTAGGGATTCAACATACACATTTTGGGGGATATACAATTCAGGCCATAATAGTAGTGTTGCTAGAATTAACAAGTAAAAATACTGGATATCTAGTTGAATTTGAATTTCAGATAAACAATGAGTAATTTTTTAGTATAAGCATGTCCCATAAATCCTTGGGACATACTTATACTGAAAATTTATTTATTTGTTTGAAATTTAAATTCAATTGAGTGTTCTGTATTTTATATGACAACCTTATTAAAGAGCTAGTTTGTGTTTTATCACATTTTCTTTCCTTCTTTTTTTTTTCTTTTGCCATCATGATTGACAATTTTTTAGAGCCTATTACTTCGTCTTTGACCCCAGAATAAAGACATGCAGCCCAAGTGAAAAGTACTCTCTTCTGTTGTAGACAAATGAGATTTGGGAATCATTAATTACTGCAGTGCAATCTAGCTAACCCTGACTGATGCATAGACAGTACCATGAGTATGATTTTTCAATAATACAAAATCTGATATGTGTCAACAGCTTCAGGGTTGGAGAGGGATAGGGAAGAATCTTTTAGAATCTGGAATGATGGGGATTCATGTTATGCATGGGTGACAGTTTGATACAACTATTGAATGAAACAATTTTTAAGTTATGTAATAAGTTCATAGCATTTGGAAAATAAATTAACAACAATAGCAACAACAGACTCTTGGTATATTGGCTGGTTAATATTATTTTATTTAACAAGTTAGCACAAGAAATATTTGAACTTGGTAAAGATTGTCAGATTTTCACACAGGAATAAAAGGGAGCTCTGCTAGTTTGGATTCTCCCAAAAGTTGACCTTGAGATAGGAGGATTGAAGTGAAAGTAATGTATTTGAGATGAACAGGAAACAAAAGTAGGCAGTGGGAGAAATGGGAAAGGAAAGGGAAATGTTTAAGCCAGCCATGTCTGTTGGCATTGTATAACAAGCCATGTGGAAACATTCAGAAATGGCGTAGGAGACATGTTTCAGCGTCATCACTGCTATGCATATAGGAAGATCATCGTTCCAGAGTATTGGAGAAATTTCTCAGGCAAAGAGATCCTGGCACTGTCAGTTGAGAGTCGGCTAATCCTGACAAGGCAAGGCAGGAAGGACACCCTGTCAGTGTCTGCTGCAGGAATAGAGAAAGTCTAGATCTTGAGAAACTTTCAGGTATGGAAGACACAACAGGTTCTCATTCTCAATTGGTAAAAAAAATAAAACTAAAAAAATTATTTGAGTAACCCCAATACTTAAAACTCAAGTTTCTGTTAAGGATCAACTTGACAGTGTTGTCATTATACCATTGTCAAAACCACAGAATTGATTAAGTTTGTACCCAGTAAATTCTCTTAGTTGGAAAAAAGTATTTTAGCAAAAAACGTTAAGGTTATGGCTCTTCTACTGAAATCTTACAGGTTCAAGGTGGCAGTAATTAAAGGGGACGGGGAAGAGAGAGAGAGTGAGAGCACCAGAAGAGAATATAAATGTGTCTATCAGTGGTCCCCAACGTTTTTGGTACCAGGGACCAGTTTCGTGGAAGACAATTTGTCCACGGACAGGAAAGGGGGTGAGGGAGGGGGCTGAGCTCAGATGGTGATGCCAGTGATGGGGAGTGGCTGTAAATACAGATGAAGCTTCACTTGCTTGCCTGCTGCTCACCTCCTGCTGTGCAGCCAGATTCCTAAGTTTCATGGAAGACAGTTTTTCCACAGAATGGGGCATGGGGGTGGAGTGGAGGAAGAAGGGGCAGTTCTCAGGCTGGCCAGAGTTCCTAACAGGCCAACTGAGGTTGGGGACCACAGTGTCTAATGACATCTAGAGCTGATTGACACTCAACAAACAGGAAGATAACAACATTTTAGGTATTCTGGCAGGAGCACTATTAACCTGGATATAAATTGTATGTGAATATTTGCAACAAAAAACAAAACTTGAGCCCCAAATCTTCTAGAAAGCAGTCTGAGAAAGCTGCTCAGCACCGTAGGAAGACATATTCTTAAATGCCCTCTTCAGATGTGGGCAAAGAAAAAGATCGTGGAAGAGAGAAATAACTCACTGAGAGTGGAGCCAAAATCCATGAGAACAATGGACTGGGGAACTAGTCTTACAAAGTAGAATCCTAGGCCTGGCAAAGAATGTTCCTCGACTTGAGGGAAGTGGCTTCTTGGTTTCTGCTTAGCAAGGTTTGAGGGTTGCCACAGCGAAGTGTAGCTGAGCATCCTCCCGGGCCTTGGAGACATTCTCCCATTCTTCCCAGTGCTGAATGAGCTTATCTCTGTGATTTCATTGCATTTTGAGAGTGTAATATGCCACCAATTTTTCATTTATATTCAGAGGTTTTTCAACTAAGAGGATTCATCTCTAGAGGTGATGAAAAAGCTAAGCACCGGTCAGTGATTCTGGATTTGTGCTTAGAGCAGACTGCTTGGGACTTTTGGGCTTGTCTTCCTTGCAAAATGAGTGAGTGAGTTCTACATGTTAAAGGGAGTGGAAGGAAGTAAAACTTTTGGTAATCAAAAGGATAGATGTAGAAGATTGAATAACAGTTTACCGATATCTGCTTACCCTTCCTAGAAAAGATTCTACTTCCACATTCCAGTTAAGTCAGGTTTGTCCACAGGGCTTACTTTAGTCAATGAAATGTGACAACTGCCAACATTCCGATTAGAGACTGCTTGGAAAGATGACCTTTGATGGACATGTAGGATAATGAGACATATATCTTTGTTATATGCAGCTGATATGAAGACATTTGTTACTACAGCATAATATAAACTACCCTGACTGATAGAAGTAAAATATGATATGTACTTATGATGAACTATTATGTATGCTTCAGGAGCAATAAAGTAGACTTACATATAAAAAATTAATTGATCTAAGATACATTAAAATGAGTTGACGGTAAATAAATAAAACTATATGAGTTGGATACAAGTATGAAACCATGAGATCTATAGAAATTATAAGTTATTTAAATTCAAAACTACACACCAACAACACAATACATTCTTTCATATGGGGCATCCATTAAATACAATACAGTAACTATGGAAGAAAGGAGACTATGGCTTTCTTTCATAAGAATAAATTGGTAATAAAGGGAAACATGAAAGAACATAGCCATTAAAATTAAAAACTCAGTGTAAAGGTTAAATAGCAAACTGGACACAGTTTCCTCATGTATAAAATGAGAGAATAGTACAAACCTCATGTGGTTGTTGTGATGATTAAGTACATTAATGTATAAAAAGGGCTCCAAAGAATGCCTGGCATCAAGAAAACTCTTTAAAAGTATTTGCTATTGTTTGTTAGTTACTATTTATTATTAGTTGAAGAGGGACTTACTGAACTTGAAGCTAGAAGGAGTTGCCCATCTTGTAGCAGGAAAAAATAAAAATTATGTAAGTCAAATTAAGGGGCATGGAGGATAGTATGAAAAATGCCAACATATACATACATACAACAGTTCCAGAAACAGGGAATGTAGAAGATGCAATATTCGAAGAGATAATAGTTGAGAGATTAAAAATATATATAAATATCCATAATTTGAAAGTCATACTAAATTTTTAGGAGGATAACAAGAAATCCAATTTAGGTATACCATAGTGAAACTTCAGAAACCAAAGGCAATTTAATAGTATTTAAAAAGCAGGAAAGGAAAGGTCAATTACCTATTAAGGAACAAAAATTTTATTTTCAGTAAAACTGATGCCAGAAGATAGTGAAATGGCATCTTTATGTATTAATGGAAAAGTACCCAGCTAGAATTTCCTATTTAAGACTAACGGTGAGCTAAAGATATAGTTAGATAAATACTTAAAAGCATTTTTCATTCTCAGACCGCAGCTGACAAAGACCAACAATTTGGTCTTAGTTTTTGCACTGTCAGTATGAAAGTACTGGTTTTAACATTTTTCTTGTTTTTCTCCAAATTCCCTACTACTCATTTAATATTACATTACTTTATCATCTAGATTCATTTAAAAACAAAAAATAAAAACCTCTACTGACTTCAGTAAATTTTCTCCAGGAAAGTGATTTTGTCAATTATCTTTTAAGATCCATATAATAGAAATAGGGAAACTTAAATGGACTTCTTCATCATGACCATATGTTCTGGTCTTTTCTGGTCTTTACCATCTCTCACTGCATAATTACTTGACTCAATTACTTGCCTACATTTCTAACCTCACCTCTTTTCACTTTTCCTCTTGTTCATTATGCTCAATTACAAGGGCTTGCAGCTGTTCCTCGGATGTACCAAACTTGAATCCATCTTAGATCCTTTGTCTCTGCCTGGATTTCTCTCTAGTAGGGACTTTCTTGCAAGGCCCATCTAAATTTACTTCTGATCTCCTTGTCATTTAGCTTTCAGAGAGGTAGTCCTTGTTATCCTAACTAGTGTAGCCACACCAAATTCTTTTAATTACATGATCTATTTATCTTTACATTAAATCTCCATGATAGTAGGTACCTTGTCTATTTGTTCACCACAGTGTCTGTAAAATATAGAATAGTGCAAGACACATAGTAAGCACTCAATAATTGTTTATGAGCACACAAATAAATGAATACGTTAGCAAATTGCTATACAAATTTGGGACTAATATAACTTCATTTCTAATACGCGAAGAACATTGCATTCATTACTTTATTTAGACCTTACAACAAACCTTAGGAAAAGGAACAAAGAGATTAAAATAAATAAAGTTGGCAGAATGATTAATTATCATCATTTTGCTGAAGAGGAATCTTCGAGTTAAACAGTTAAATAATTTACTAAGGTCACAAACTGGTAATGATGAGGCTTGTGGTAGGTAAAGTAATGGCCCCCCACAAAGATGTCCATATCTAATTCCTGGAACCTGTGACTACATTATCATACGTGGAAAACAGGATTTTGTAGCTGTGACTAAGAACCTTGAGATACAGAGATAATCTTGGATCATCTGTGTGGACTCAATCTGATTACATGAGTCCTTAAAAGAACCTTTCTCAGCTGAGAGTAGGGCCAGAAGGTATGTGACTGTGAAAGGATGGTCAGAGAGATATAAAGTTACTGACTTGGAAGGTAGAGGAAAGGGGTCCACAAAACAAGGAATGGGGTAGCCACTGGAAGCTGGAGAAGGCAAGAAACTGGATTCTCCCCTAGAGTCTCCAGAAAAACCACAACCCTGCTGACATTTCGCCATTGCTGACATTTACCCCAGAGTGTGTTTGATTTATAATCTACAGAATTGTGAGATAAAAAAAAAATTTGTATTGTCTTCAGCTTTTACATTTGTGTTAAGTTGTTACAGCAGCAATAGGAAACTAATACAGGACTCGAACTAGAATCCAGATCAGCTGACTCTTTCTGCTAGACTACACATTATCTTTAGTAATTCCACATTCCCATTAAATGCAATGGCAAACAGATTAAATACTCACTGAAAAGTGCCATGACAGGAAAATATCTCCTAAATTAGAGAGATTGTAGTATATATATATATAAAGTATATGTGATTGATTCTTTAAACTGTCAGCTATTTTTTTAATTACAGAAAGAGAGAATGACATCATGAAACAGGGCTATATAGACCATCTAAGAAGGAGACAGAAATCTTAGTATTGTGTTTTGAGTAGGTGTCATTTGAACCCGTTTATCATTCTCATTATGTTCATCCTAATGAGAAAACAGCTCTATCCTGGTTATAGTCTATGCCATTGTAATATAATATACAACGGGGCTCTGGAGAGCAAGTCAATGCAGCCAAATAGCTTTTTATTCTTTATTTCTTTTTGTTTGTTTGTTTCAGACTTTTTGTTTCATTTTCATGTAGTCTCTAGAAGATGGGCTAGGCCAATAAGAAAAAGAAACAAAGAGAATAAACTGAATGGAGGCAAGATCAAAGGGGTCAAAGAAATGCTGAACCAAAGCATCTACTTATATGTAATTATGTATAGGTGTTTTGGTTAAGTTTTGATAGGATGAACCCTTTTTCGTGGTTACATAGTCCTGAAAAAAAGAAAAAAAAAAAACAATTAACATGGTCTGACAGTATTTAAAAAAATGAATATATTAATATGAAAATTCTTAAAAAGGATGTGAATTAAATCATATTTCATTGTATGACATTGTTTCATTGAATATTTAGTAAATCTCTAACTATTAGTCAATAAAAGAAACATTTAACTCCTTGAAATAAGGTCTATTACAAAAAATCATGAGATGTATAACATTAAACTTATGGGTAACTTCTGTAAACTGAAAACAAGAACACAAATTTCTTTGGTATTATTTACACATTGGAATACATATGCATGCCACCATCTCTGAACAGGAGATATGGTGCTAGTGTTTGTGTTGAAAATTATTTTAGAAATTATTATTCAAAAATACTTCAAGATAAACAATGCAGTTTGTATGTATGCATGTTAACTACAATCTATATCTGAGTGGTTCTTAGTTAAGATTTGAAAAACCCACTGAAGGTGTGTTTAGTTGGTACGTATAGTGACTTGTCCATACTTTCAAGTATGATGCTTTTAGTATACAACAATAGTATTGTCAAGAATTAGATAAGAATGTTTATTAATGATGTTATAATGAATGTTAGAAATAACTTTTGTGGGGGAGATATTAATAAATAATGCCAAAAATGAGCAATGATAGAAATGACAAGTTTGGGCAAGCTGGGTGAATTTGTATATTCATACTGACGCCAGATTTAAATATTTCCCACTTTCGATAAAGAAAGTGATATACTACATTTCATTTGTTTACTCAATGAATGTCTGTATTTTTTTTTTTAACAAATTCTTACTGTGAGTCTGGCACTATGTTGGGCTCTGAGACTATGGAGGTTAAAAGCCATAATCATTGCACTTACGGAACTCATTGCCCAATAAAGGAACTTTGGACAAAATAAAATAGAATACCATGCCTTAACTTGATAAGTTGGTCTCCCTCAAAGTCAAATCTTATAAAAATAAGTTTGCATTATTGCAAGGTTACTAAATGCAAGTCTGCACAGAGCTGGCCTTCTTTATATTCTGGGATTCAGCCATGTTTTTCTATCACAGTTGCAATTTGATGTTACTGTTGGTGCTGGTCTGTTCCAGCTTGCATAAAGATAGAGACAATTACGGTGTTGTGGTTCTCCTGGGCACTGTCAGGGAGTCAGGAAGCTCTTAGTTGCCTTGGGTTAGGGGCCCTTTCTGTTCATGAATCGGGGGTGGTTCGAATCAAGGAACACAAGAGATTTGGGTATCTGTTGTCTACTCCCTGCAATACTTCCCAAAATGGGGTTGCCTACAGTATCTCTTCCAAAATTACTGACCTTTCCTCCATGCAAAGATGAAATGTTAGCTCACCTCCTGCCCCACTGTAAAAATGTGGAGCAGGCAAAGGAACTAATTACCAACCAAGTAATGTCCAACTTATTATTACTGTGGGGTTTCAATACAATTCAATATAACGTTAAGTATTGCAATGGGAATAGATGCAGAGTGACATGAAAGGATAATTCCATAGAATTTCATAGAGTGACATTCTAACTCTGTCTGGAAGAGTGGAAACTTAGAGAAAGGGGGCTGTATCTGAGCTTGGATTTGATATATGAGTAGGTGTATAATATGCAGAAGAGAGAAATGCAAAAAGAAAAGCTTGTCGCAAGCAGAAGGAACATCATACAAAAGCTAAGATGTGGCTAGGGCACAGGTAGCCAGAGGAAGAAATGTGTTTGTTTGTGTGTTTTGAAAAATAAGGGATAATTAAAGAAGTAAAGGAAAGTTGAAGCTACATTGTTTTGAGGAATGCTATGTATTTACATTATCCTCTGTCCATAAAAAGCAACACATCATTCTGTGAAGTTTGGAGTGGAAAATGTTGATTCGGGGAAAAGGTTGAGAATATATTCTAGGGTAAAGTCAGTAAGAACATAAATTAAGCATATTGAGCAGCATTGTCAGATTTAGAAATATCAAACAAGCAAAAACAAAACAGAACGCTCAGTTAAATTTGAACTTCAGGTAAATAATTAAAATTGTCTAGTATAGGTATGTCCCACTCAACATTTGGGATGTACTTATACTAAAAATTCATTTGTTGTTTACCTGATATTGCAAATTAACTGAGTATCTTATATTTTATCTCATTAAGAGAAAGAAAAGAAGTTTATAAAATTGATATTTGCTCTAACTGTATTTCTAAATGCAAGTGCTTTTGTAAACTATAGAAATATATTCAATTCAAATTAAATTGCATTAAAACATTCTGTATCATTTGAATGTAAGTAGTTCTGGTATTGCCTTAGCAATGTCCCTTCCTTTGAATATTTTGGAGGCTATTTTATTCATGGAAATGCATTCTTCCCATTCTTCCTTAAAATTCTTTCTCTCTCTCTCTCTCTCTCTCTCTCTCTTTCTCTCTGTCTTTGTTAAATTGCAAATGTAACATTTATTAAGAATGGCTTCCAGGGAAAGCATAATGCTGCCAACGCAGTTGACAATGCCCTTAAGGCCATAAAAGTACAGTGTGTGTCTGTGGGCTGAATTCATTTTCACTTTGAATAATTTTAGGGGTATGTATGCCCACACTGCCATGGCTGCCTCAGAACTCAGGAATAATTTTTTTTATTTGTATAATTCTGTGGTCATATACTGCTCAACAACCTCATCTTCAGAGAATTGTCATTATTTGATTTGTCTTGCTGCTCCCTGGAAAAGGCCCATTCACGATGCTTGTCTTTATTTGATCGAATTCAGAACTCACTCAGTAATAAAAGCTATCTCTCCAGTGTTTTTGTTGCAAACAATCACTATTTGTTGTTTAATAACACAGCTGCCTAAGGTAGCAGTACAGGTTCAAGGAAACAAGAGGCTGACCCAAAAATTTAAAAGGAAAATTTGGGGAATGAGATTTCCCTAAGGGGTTTGAAAAGTTCCAAGATATTTCTAGGGATCTAAAGGCTACATGCATGTACAGGGCTATGAGTATACCTAGAAAATACCTAAGAAGACCCTAGTGTAACTGGCTCCATGTACAAATTCCAATGACCCCTATATTGTTTTATAATCCTCTCCCTTAACTAACCACTTGACCTTTTCAGTTGTTTCCCAGAAATGGTGGATTTTCTGCAAGACAAAGGAGCTGAGATTCTGAAGTCCCCCAGGCAGACTTCCTCACACTAAGATTCACCATCCCTGAAAACCTGCCCCCAATGCACATAGCCCCTTGTTAGTTACACCATGACCTGCTCCAAGGCATGTGGCCCCTACTTTAAAAGCCCATGATCTATATTAGTCAGAGAGACAGATTTGAGGCAGCTTCCCCCATTCTCCCAACAAGATATCTGTCATATTAAAAGATTTCTTTCTTCCTTGTCAATCCTTGTCTCAATACTTGGATCTTTGTGTGATAAACAACTAGACGCCTTGCTGTTTTGACAATGCTAGTCTAGTCTTTAACTAGTCTTTAACTTCTGGATCACATAGAGTCTCTCTGCAAGCAAAAAACGAAGTTTAAGGCACAGTCGTAACTCCTGGAAAATTGAAAACAGGTCCAACACACACACAGAGCACCTTAACAAAGAGTGGAAGACTTATTAGTTCAAGGCATTTAAGAAAATTTCTTTCTAGTTATTAGCTGATTTCTAAGTTAAGTGAGATGAGACTTCAGTGGTGAGACTTACACATGTGCATAATTAGTTCAGGAAAGTCACTAAACAAACAGCAACAAGAACAAATGACAATAACAGCAAAACCTAGAGGGAAGGGGGTGTCATTTTTTCCAGGGTTTCTATATCATCTTTTGTAAAATGTTAATAGAAATATTCTGTAAGAAAGCACAAATGTGAGACATAAGATGCTTTAAATCAACTATTATAAATATGTTCAAAGAACTCAAGGAAACCATGTCTCAATAACCAAATGAAAGTCTGAGAATAATGTCTTACTACATAAAGAATAACAATACAGGGATAAAAATTATAGAAAAGAAACAAATAGAAATTCTGGAGTTAAAAAGTACAAAAAGTGGCCGGGCGCGGTGGCTCACGCCTGTAATCCTGGCACTCTGGGAGGCCGAGGAGGGTGGATCGTTTGAGCTCAGGAGTTCGAGACCAGCCTGAACAAGAGTGAGACCCCATCTCTACCAAAAATAGAAA
>NW_012144744.1:1539791-1543028 GCF_000956105.1 Propithecus coquereli | reverse complement strand
CGCCCGGCCCTGACTGGTTTTATTCTTGAATGACCATTGTTATTTTCTTTGTGCCTATCATAATGATCCCTTTCTTCTTATGACATAGAATCTATGTGATTAATTTGCATAATATATTCTATTGTAGAATGATCTGGCAGCCTGGGAGAGGTTGGTAAGGGGGTTTTAAAGAAAAAGCAACCTTTTAAAATATTTAATTTATTTTTCCCAATATTCTTTTTTAAAATTCAAATTTGACCCATGTATTATCAAAAGCAATGGTGTTTCAGTTTTGAAAAGTTTATTATTCTCGGCACCTGCAGAGGAATGGACCCCGAAGGAGCTCAGGAAATTTCATCCCAAAATATGACTCCTTGGTATTTTGAATTAAGGCCCTTAGAGATTAACAGGCCCTTGAAAGAGACTTTCTATCTGCATAACCAGATGGTCCCATCAAAAGAACAATTGATTTCCTTTTCCCTCCCTGTTATCTCACTATATTGCAGGAAAGAAAATCCAGAATGCGACCAGACCTGGCCCAAATCATTTTAAACACAAAACCTGTCTCTCTGGTTAATTTACAAATCAATCTGTTTCCCCCCAACCATTCATTCTCCCAAGTATCTGTTCATCCTCCCTAGCAACTGTTCATTGCCCCTAAACAGAATTATTTATATTCCTCATCTCTCCTTCCCCTTTAAGAGGCGGGTATAAAAATATCGGGTCCCATTGAGATATTGGGTAATCACTCTATGATTCTCCCTTTGCGCACAGTAAATAAACCTCTTCCTCTTGTTAATCTGCCTTAATTGTGAGTTGACCTTTCAGTGGACTTTCAGGGGAAAGGGCAAGTTTCCCCTCACCCCCACAGCCCTCACCCAAAATTTGGTTTGAATGTCGAGACAATGATGATACACAGGCATCAAGAGGATATGCAAAGGTTTATTACTTACCTACTTTAGTTCTCTGGAGAAAGCAAGACAGGCCACTCAAGCAGGTCTGAAATGGCTTGAGAGAACAAGGAAAGGTTGGCCTGGGTTTTTATTGCTGTTAGGGCTGGGGCCAGGGTGAGAGTTCCTACATGGGAGCAGAGGCATGCATGGCTAGAATATCCTGCCTGTGCCACAGCAGGGATCACTCAGGCTGCCTTATCAGCTTGCCTAGACGTGGGACACAAGAGGATGACACTTGTGATGTTACAGCAAGTGTTATAGCGGGTGGTTCCGAGGACAAACCGAGCGGCACACAGAGAGTTGGAGAACCAAAGTTTATTCGCCAGCGGGCTTAGAGGGGTCTTGCCACCAAATTCTGAGCCCTGTCTACCTGATTTTTCCCACTTTTATTTAGTTGGAGTGGTCTGAGGGGTGGGGTATCAGGTGGTTAATGCCAACCAGGTAATAGGTTAGTTGATGTGTCAGATAATAGGTTAATATTATGTTGATGCACCAGGTAATAGGGTTGTTGATGCACCAGGTAATAGGTTTAGTGTTATGCTGATGCGCCAGGTAATAGATTAGTTGATGAGCCAGGTAATAGGTTAGTATTATGCTGATGCGGGTCTTCCATGAGGGGTGGGGTCTCAGGTGGCTGATGTGCCAAGTAATAGATGGGGGTTTTCCTTATCAGCGAGAGATGAAGGTTAAAAGGCTTCAGATATCAAAATAGAGTCGGGCTCCTCACCACACTTACATACTGTGTAACCTCAACTCCAGTCACCATGTAAGATATTTTATCACTTGGAAATTCCCCTCACGCTCCCTTCCAGTCAATCTCTAACCCACTCTTCTTAATTCTATCACCAAAGATTAGTTTTACTTGTTCAGGAATTGCAGCTAAACAGAATCACACAACATGAGTCCTTTTGTGTTCTGGCTACTTTTGTTCAACATACTGCTTTTTGAAAAATGTACTTTATTTTTTAGGATAGTTTTCTACATAGCACCCCTTTCACTTTCAAAACTATCTTCCCGGTTAGGATGAACAATGATACATTCTCCACAGCTAAAGGGGTATAAGATGGAAGGAGCAGATATAAGTCTAAAGCAGAAATTTAATCCTGAACCAAGACAGCATCGGTGGAGATGGAGGGGAAGAAGCAGAGTTAAAAGGTATTAACAAGGTAGTATTGACAATCTTAAGGAAGGATGGGCTGTGTGGGAATGAGATGGAGGGAAGGAGGTGGCCTAGGCATGTGCACCGAGTGGGTGTTTGGGCCATGCACCAAACACAAAGAACCCAGGATGAGAATCTGTTACCCAAAGCTCAGCCACTTGTCCCTGAGACCAAATCAGAAGAACGTGGACAGTTTGTGGAGGAAGGAAAGAGAAAAAGGAGAAAAAAATGGTAGACCTTCTCATCTCAAAATCCCAAATTCCCTTTACATAGGCAGAAATACAGAGCTTTTATAGGGAAGGTTCTCAGCTTCAGGCAATTACTGTGGTTAACTATTCTAATCATCCCATCTAGGCCATAGTAAAAGCCTATGAACTGCCAGCCACCCACCTGGGGGGCCGGCACCACCTGGGAGTTTTAACAAAAGACTTAAGGCGCCTCAGGGATGCAGGCCAGGATGCAGTGCCCAAAAAGAGTGGGGGAAGTTTTAAAGAAACAGAAAATCTTTTTGCCCTGTTTTTTTTTTCAGGCTATTCCCTGTTACAGAAAATTTTCACTGCAGAAGAGAGTCATTCATTTAGCACCTCATTCCTTCCTCCTCTATTTTCATCTACTTCATCTCTTCCTTTTCCTCAGTGAAAGTGGCACATTGATTATTTATTCTCTTTCAAATCTACTGTACTCACCATGGGTCATTGCCTTACTCTTTAGTGCTTTCCACAATTTCATGATGAAAATTCATTTTCCTTTGCCTCTCCTTACACAAAACAGAACAAAACAAAGCAACACTCTTGCTTTATTCTCAATCATAATTAACGCCTTCACTGTTTTACCAATTAAACTAGGTAAGTAGACTTAAAAATAAGCCACAATTCTTCCTTTCCTATCCTAGATGTCACCATATCCTGTTATTTCAGCATCTTTAATGTCTGTCAGGTTCAGCCCCTCTTTTCCAGCCTCACTGAAACTGCTTTAGTTCAGGAAGATCCTGATCATTTCTCACCTGGCGAATTGTCAAACTCCTGCAGCCTCTTATCTGCCCTTTCTCTTCCTCCCTCATCCCCATCTCATCTCTTCTCTGCATCCAGAGTAACATCTAAAATATACACATGATAATAATAATAATAACAATGATAATAATAATAA
>NW_012144744.1:1539029-1539741 GCF_000956105.1 Propithecus coquereli | reverse complement strand
TCATCATTTATAACTACAATTATTTATGGGCAAGAATATCATAATAGTCATATTACATTTTTATCTCTGTGATCTGGATGTGAATTTACCAATAGATAGATTATTATATGTGTTACCTTGTCAAATTATCCTAAACTAATAAAAATCTTTCTTAAAAATAAAAATGAAATTTTTCAAGGTATATGCTTTAAGAGGCTCTGAAAACTCTTTTAATGAAGAAATATGGCCATCCGAAGGTTATGCTAAAATTATGTTTTCAGTAACTCAATTTGCCCAACCAACAAATCAGTGTGCTGTCACATTGAAAATAGAAAACAAATATAGTGACAAATATCCAGGGATAATTACAGAGTGTAAATGAGTGTTATATCTAAAAATGATACTATTCAAGAATGTTCTTACTAATTATTTATATTTTTTTTGCAGTTGTTAGAACAGTTGAGAACCAATTAGTATTATAAATAAGATTAGAATACCTTCAACAACAACTCAATTGATTAAAAAAAATCTCAAATGAGAAATCGTTCAAAACCCAGGACATCATATTTAAAAGTAACATTGGATGCATAAATTGCAAGCAAGAATCCTTAATGTCCTAGAAGACATTTAGGTATAAAGGAACCACATATGATATGATATATGGTAGTGTTTCTCTTCTCTCAGATACCAAAGATACTGACTGGTTTTATTCTTTTTTTTTTTTTTTGAGACA
>NW_012144744.1:1505522-1535754 GCF_000956105.1 Propithecus coquereli | reverse complement strand
ATTATATTATAGCACTGAGCTAAGTTAGGAGAAATCATTAACTTGTTTTGGTCTCCAATCAATTTTGTAAGTTTGCTCAAAGAATGAAGAGTGATAGTGTTATTCCAGCTTTATGGAAGAGTGCTTAGAGCTTAAGTTGGTTGCTTCATGTTACTTTGCTGAAATTAAAAACATTTTCAAAACCACCATGTCACACTTACCACTTGTTTACTTAAAACATCTCTGTACATTACTTAAATAGAATCCAAATTTTTCTTAAGCAAGACATAGAAATCTTTTTAGTCTATCCCAGATCTGTTCCACCAGTCTCATCCATTGCCTTGTTTCTACTGAGTTTCTTCCTATTATTCTACACTATTTCTCACCCCTATACCTTTCCCCACACTATTCCCTGAGCCTCAAGTGCTATGACTCTTCTCTACCTTCTCTACCTATTTTAGTAATAGTTTATAAATGATGTTATTATTGTAATTATCTCATTGTGATTAATTTTTATTTTGTTTTGTACAATAGAGTAGTGATTCTCAAAGTATGATCCAGGGACTGGGAAAGGTAAAAACTGTACTCATGACAATAATAAACGATCATTTATCTTTTTAACTCTCACTTTCTCACAAATGTACAGTGGAGTTTTCCAGAGGCTACCTAATATGGGATGACATAAAAAAGATTGAGTGTAAAAGTGGGTAGGAAGATCCAGCTGTCTTCCATTAACCCATATATTAAGTGGATTTGCAAAATACAGTAAAATATTACTTATCAATATTTTTAGAAATAGTTATTCTTCACAAAAATACTTTATTTATGTTCCTATGTAATGGATTTAGTATTGTTATTTAAATATTTTTACAAAATACTTCAGTTAAAATTTACAATATGATAAATATCAATAAATATAAGTCACATAAATAAAAATTCTTTACAGTCCTCAATAATTTTAAGAGTGTAAAGGAGCCTTGAGAACAGAAAGCTCGAGAATTGCAGTAAAGTAGCATACATTATTGTGAGCATGAAGTGTGTGTGTATTCGTCTTTCAACCAGAGTCCAGCTGAGAGCCGACCCCACACTGGTAGCTTTGGTATGTTTATGTGTTCATTTGCCAGGAAAAGAAGGAAGTTGAAATAGTTTAATAGAAATTGAGAACCTACCTTAATCATCCTTGTGCTTAAATTTGAATCACTGTATAATAATTGATGTAGAGCATAATTGGTTTCATTATTGTGTCTTATATGTACTTGTCAACCAGTCTCAGGTATCTGGAAGCTAGAATAGCATAGATGCTACCACAGTGTAATACACATAATGATCATTTTATTAACTAAAATGTTAGTTAGGGTTCTTCCATATAGACCATTCTCTAACAATGAAGTGCCACAAAATTCCAGTTGAAATTGTAGTGACAAACATTTAAAGTTACTGCATATTGGCTGACTTCCATCCTCATCCATACAAAAGTAATGTACTATATATGATGTCAATTTCCTTATGTTTTTCTGGGTCTAATTCATTCTATCATATTTTTTTATTTTTATATATATATGAACACCTATAACATGAAAACTTTAGTGGTTATTTATAAATAGTCATCATCATCACCTGCTTTATTTGGAAGCATAACAGAAAAATGCATACAGCTGTCCAACCTAAACAATGCCTGAGAGAGTCTAAATAATTGATACATTGCCAAGGATGACTATAAGCTACAAAGGATAGTCCAGAAATTTAGATTTTAGAGTCCTGGGCACATTGGATAATGTACAAAAGGGCTTAGGTCATTTTGTACTTCTTGAGTGTTAGACTATAAGTGGATCTAGAAAATTTTTTTTGATGTTAACTATTCAAAATCTCCCAGTTAAGATTAGAAATAAATAATATGACAATATAATGAAACCTGTTTCTCTCATAGCTTGGTGCTTGGGCTTAGATTTTCATGTTATGTTTACAAAATTTTGCAAAACTTGGATTGACTCAGGTCCAGGGAGACCTCAAACTTGTTTTTATCCCAGATTAAAATGGCTTCATTTTCTCATTGTGAGTACTACATGTGCCAGGTAAGTCCCAGGAGACACAGATTCCAACTTCTGCTCATGACGCTGCCAGAGGAGCAAGGTGTCTGTCCCAGTGGGCACAGCTTTCAGACAAAGCTCTCTCTGCAAGCTGGTGTCTACCATCCATCACTCTTTTCTGGAATCATCCCTGCTCACCTCTCCTGTGTTTCTGCACACTGTAGGTACTTTTGAGGAAGTTCTAGTGTATGGAATGATGGAATGCTTCCAGTTAACTTTTCCTAAATTAATGGGTTAAGAATTTTTTTTAGCTGCTGGTTTTCAGATGTCCCCAGGAAACTTGAAATGTGCTTTTGAACATCCTGAAAAAAAAATCTAAGAACCACTCATGAGACAGTAAATAGGTTAAAGTTATGCCTTGTCTGTAGTTTTCTTATTTCAATAGTGTGTAGTTTATTAGGTGTGAAGCTAATATGGATTAGGCAACACACATCAGTGCAGATCTTGTTAAGTAGTTATTGGGATTGTGACACCACAGCGTGGGCTGTTTAACTGCAGAAGATGTATATAGTGTTCTGAACAAAAGTGCATTTTAGGACTAGATCTAAATTGAAAGAAGTTCCTACAATATCACTCTGTCCTAATCAATCTACAGGTCCTCTTTTAAAGTAGCAACAGCGTTTTTATTGCACATTGGCAATTGGAAGAAGCACTTATTCAGTTTTTTTTTTTTTTTGTCTGGCTAGTCTTAGTTTCTTCCTCAAAGTGGTGCTACTGTTATGGCAGGGCTGACCGGGAATAGACGGAGAGACACACTCAGAGATTTGACAAAAACAGGTTTTATGTGCCAGCCGGCAATTGGCCCAGAGGGGAATTTGCTCTCCCCAAATTCTGAGCACCAGACAAAGAGCATTGCAGTCTTTTATACACTCTGCTTAAGGAGGAGGGGCACAGCTATAACACGGTTAACTTTAGTGAGGCAGGGTCCTGAGCCACTTTACAACCTGGTACACTACTTGCTAAAGGTGATTTATGAGGGGAAAGGTCACAGGGCAGGAGAGGAGGAGGGGCATGGTCACAACAGGGTTAACTTTAGTGAGGCAGAGCCCTAAGCTACTTTACAGCCTGGTATGTTAATTGCTGCAGGTGATTTATGAGGGCAAGGTGGCAGGGGAGGAAGGGCCCCAGGTAAGGATCACAAGAAAAAAAAGCCCGGTGGTGGAATTTTTAAGAATTCCACTTTAGTGGAATTTTCCAATCTTCCACTTCGCTACCACTGCATAATTTCTTCTGCAAGCATCAGAGAGGCCCCCACACAAGGCTGGGCATCCCCATGGGTGTGTGAGTTGGCAGGGAACAACTGATTCTCTCAGGCACAATGGGACAGGCTGCCACTGCCACCACTGCCTCAGTGCCACAGTAGGTTTTTGTATGGATAAAAGAACATAGAAAGGGAGCAAAGGTACACAATGCTAATATAGTAAATTGATATTTTTTACATTATTTCTTTCAAGCATTAACAACATGTGTCAGCATGTATGAAAGTTGATTCCCAAATTTCACATCAGAAGAGAAACATTTTGTTCTGAAAGCATATATATTTTGACTGATTTTTTTCTACTTCCAAGAACTTAGTAGCTTTGATCCTGTATGTGGCAAATTCTACCACAAATAAACCCTAATAATATGTATGAGAGAAAGGCTTGCAAAGGATTCTGAGATGTGATACATCAGGTCTATGTGGTTAATCTTTAATTATTTAAATGTGGGAAATTCAGATATTTATAAGCAACTACATCTATTCCTTTCACTCTATTTCGAATCTCGATTCTTCAGTGATCAAGTACAAAGGTTACACTTTCTCCTTTTTCTATAATATCATTCAAAAGAAAGTATATAAGAAAAAGTAAAATGAAGTCATTTGTATTAGGGGAGATGAAGCAATCAGGGATTTAAGATTTTACAGGGATTATGCAGGTCACTCAATTTCATAATGTACAAAGGTAATGAAGATTAGTTTGAAGTCCCTCTAATTATTTTTTGGTCTATCCACACTCTTAGAGGTAGATTGAAAACCATGACCACAATATTTTGCAGCTTTTACCATCAAAGAGTGATGCCTGCCTCTCTAAGCCTTGAGTCAGGACTGGCCTTGTGACTTGCTTTGACCAATAGAAGGCAACCTAGGTGATGTAGCTTCTACTTTTGACCTCTCGAACATTGCTCTGAGGATGCAAGGTTGGAAAGAAAGCCTAGGATAAAAAGCCACGTGGAAAGACAGGTGCAACGATTCTAGCTGTACCAGTTAAATCCATTCCAAGCTGCCTCCCATAGCTGAATGCAGTACATTATGTGAGCTCGGGTGATCATAAGAATCACCCAATCAACCCACAGAATTGTGAGATATGATAAATTGTTATTACTTTAGGTTTTGGATTATAATATTACACCGCTATAGACAACTGAAACAAATACTGATATCTAAAAGTGGGATGTAGTAGGTAATGGACACACTCTGATAATTCTGTCTTTTAACTGAATAATTACGTTACTTGAAAAAGTATATTAAAAATATTCATTGCTGAGGATACTAAAACCTTATATTCTTTGAAACATTATGGAAACCAGGACATTTTGCCATGTTCTTTATTATATTTTTTCCTTTGAACACTAATCTATAAGACCATTCTTATTTTTCTTTATTTCTTGTATATTTGGGAGTATTCTTCTAGCTTTTGTGTAAATTTTTTTTTATATTAATTTCCTTGCCTTTTCTGTGCCAGCTTATCATATCTGCCCATATTACCTTTCAACGTTCTCTGTGGTTTACTAGAAGCAAGGGCAGCTTCGGATGTGTGTTAGCCCCCAATAGTCTCTCCATCCTTCACTGGTTTAATGTTTAGAAGCAAATGAGCCATTAAGATAATAATCCTTGTTCTTACTTTTTTTGCCCTGAGGCTCGTTAGCGTGCATTTCTTTTCACTGAATCTAGTCATCGCTTTCATCAAGTCAAGTTATTGTAAAGGTTTTTACAATTTTTTCCCTTTTTCTTATGCTCACCATTCTAACTTCATTTTCATTGACCCTTTGCTTGAGTCTCATTGCCAGACATAATTACATTTCTGCTTCAGGATAGCTGAGTGGTTAAAATGCCTGACTCTGCCAGGCATTCCTTACTAGCTATGGGATCTTGGTTAAATTATTAACCTTCTCAACTGTATAACAGAATATTAATAGTAATAATAGTAGCTCAAAATAATATTTATTAAGCACTTTGCATGTGTTTAGTACTTCTGCACATAAACCCATCTAGTATTCCACTAACCCTATGGATTTACTTATATTGGAATTGTTGGGAAGCACTGTGGAAACTAGTTTCCAATGTCCCATGTAGCACATGGAGATTGTACATTATATTTGCTTAAACCAGTCAAAAACAATGATAATGAACTTTGAAATTAGGCAATATTATTCAGCGGTTAGAGAATAAGCTGCCGCCAGAAGAGAGCAACTAGAATGATGGAGTGTCTAACATATACTTCTGGCCACAAATATTCAGGGATCTCCTGGCGTATTCTGCAGGACCTGAGTCTGGTAGGCGGGTGGCATGAAGCTGCCTTATTGCAAGGACATATTTGACAGTAGGAAGAAACCCTGAACACACAATTCACCTACTTCCTCCTCCAGCTAGATGTTTGTGAACTCTTGGCCCTGCTAGTCATTATTCCCAAGAAGGGCATGGCATGTAGCCAGACCATTAGTAGGTCCTCAATACATAGTTGTTGAATGAAAGAGCAAATAAACTCCAGACAATTTGGTCAAACAACTTGGATTTGCATTTCAGTTTGTTTTTCTACTGAACATGAAACTTATTAAAGGTTGTTGGGTTTACTTCAAGGAAATGGGAAGAATAAACCTTGTCCTATCTCAATAATAGGCTTAGCATAAAGATTAACATTTAATGGAAAATGGATGTGAACATGTTTGCGAAATTTTAAAATGCCTATTATTGATTGAAATGAGTTTTAATCTATACTTGGCTTTTTAACTTGCCTTATTACTATCAGAAGTCCCATTAATCTATGCCTGCATTGTATAGATTCCCCTTATATTCCTCCTTTTTAGAATATTCTGTCTATAATCTTGATTCTACATGATACCATATCTCTGCTAAATATCTTGCAAAAGAACACCATATGTCCTGCTGTTCTAGTCTTGCAGTTAAAAAAAAAAAAAACAATAATAAAATAAAACAATGTCTTGATCTTTTGTCAGCTTTAAAACATCATTATGGCAGTCGAAATTAAGGCAGAGGTCAGTGCCACTGACTTAGATGCTAACCAATACTATGCCCTTGAATACCTGTAGCTTTCTTCACAATTTATACTAATACCTGGAGATTTCAGCTCTTATAGCCTTCTTGTCTCTAGTTCTTGCCTCTGTCTGTTTTTGTTATTTGTTTTTGTTTTCCTAGGATCCACCTGAACCCAAGAATAAACACCTCTTTGAACTTTCCAAAATAATTTCCTCACATAAAACCATTAGTAAGCAATATAGAATTTATTTCAGATTTTGTAGGAGAATGAGGATGGGGGATCAGTTTTAACACACAGCTTTAAAATCCCTTCTTTGGCAATCCTGTGAACTTTCTTTGCTGCTTCTGCTCCTAAGAAGCGCTATTTCTCCCATCTTTTCTCAAATATTCCTCCACCTATCTGATTCTTCTCTTTTCCCACCTGCATATCCACCACTGCACTTTACCCTCTGGCATGTCACATTCTTCCTTCCTTATGCAGACTAGTTTTAGCTCTTATTTTGAAGCAACCTGTGGCAGCCAACGTCTGGGCCCTTTGAATTGGGTTGGGGATTCAGAGATCTTAAATTTCACACCAAGCACATGTCAATCCATTCTTATGATCAAAGTGGAGATTCTCTCTAGGAGAAATTCCTGTGAATAAAACTTTCTCCATCTCATTACTGGTGTGGTTCATTTTGAGTATTAGTGAACTGTCTCTATTTTTCCACAGGGGCTGAAGGACAGATTGCATCTGAAGAGTCACAGAACAGGAAAAATATTTTATTTATTTTGATGTCAATTATTTATTGACACTATTTACCAAAAATCATTCTAAGGGCTTTATATTAAATAACTCATTTAGTGCTTTCAATAACCCAGTGATGTAAGAGGTATTATGTTTGAAGATGAAGAAGCTGAGGCATATAGGGCTTAAGTAGCTTGTGTACAGCCACAAAGTTAGTAAATGGCAGAGCCATCTTTCAAATCCCGGGTGTCTGGCTTCAGAGTCCATGCTCATAATGACTATGCTGTATGGCCACTTAAATGCCACCAAAATATACCACTACTCTCTCCATGGTGTCAATATTTCTCCCATCAATCTGTGGTGGCCTGACCACCATGATAATAACATACTGTTTTAAATAGTAAGAATTCCATCAGTAGTTTCTCTGAAACAATGGGGCTTTCTCTTAAAGGCCACTGGGTACCATTAAGATCTTTTTTGATCTATTCACAGACCTTGGCACTTAAGGCTAAGTCTTATTGCTCCTCAGTCTAACCTATTCATATAGATAGATATGCTATTTATCTATATATAAAAAGGGTTGGTAACATTGCTGTGGAATCATATATAGTCGTGCATCACTTAATGACAGGGATACATTCTGAGAAATGTGTGCCAACATCATATAGTATGCTTACACAAACCTAGAGGATATAGCCTTTACACACCTAGGCTGTGTGGTATGGCCTATTGCTCTTAGGATATAAGCCTGTAAAACATGTTACTGTACTAAATATTGTAGGCAATTGTAACACAATGGTAAATATTTGTATATCTAAACATATCTAAACATAGAAAAAGTACAGTAAAAATACAGCATCTAAGATAAAGCATCTAAGATAAAAAACAGTACACCTGTATAGAGCACTTACCGTGAATAGAGCTTGCAGGACTGGAAGTTGCTCTGGGTGAGTCACTGAGTGAGTGGTGAGTGAAAGTGAAAGCCTAGGACATTGCTATATACCACTACAGACTTTAGAAACACTGTACACTTAGGCTACACTAAATTTATAAAAAAAAATTCATTTTTCAGTAATAAATTGTCCTTAACTTACTATAACATTTTTATTTCATAAACTTTTTGACTCTTGTAATAACACTTAGCTTAAAACACACATTGTACATCTGTACAAAAATATTTTTCTTTATATCTTTATTCTATAAGCTTTTTTTCTGTTTTTAAAATTTTTATTTTTGTTTTTACCTTTTAAAACTTTTTGTTAGAAATGAAGACACAAACACACATATTAGCCTGGGCCTATGTAGGGTCAGGATCATCAAGACTAGGCACTAGAAATTTTCAGCTCCATTATAATCTTATATTACATTCATATATACTGTCTGTCATTGACTGAAACATTGTTATATGGCTCTTGATTGTATTAGGAAAGCTGTTACTTATCAGGAGCACAAAGGATTTCTTATTTTGTTTGTCAGTTTGTTTATTTGGACAATAAGAGTACAGGTATAAAATAGGTTTTAGTTTCGGACACACAAGAGTTAATATTCTGGCTTCCACATTTACTAGTCAACCTCTCTGAGTCCCAGTTCCTCATATGTAAAATGGGGAAACATAATTATACTTTGAAGGCATTAGTGAGGATAAAGCAAAATAATAGATGTGAGGTAATTACCATAATATTTGGCATCAAATAATCATCATTAATTGGGTCCTGACTATGTGAGAGCTACTGTGCTCAATATTTCACATACATTGTCATACCACATCCTGCACATCACAAACTCTCATTAAATTGAAGTTATCATTACTGATGCAAAATTTTAATAGCTGGACATTTTAGTCTTAGTCTTTTTCCTTCTCTCTTTCAAGAGACTTTGAAGTCCACAGGCTTACTGAATTGGGATGTAACTAATTTATTAGGGCTACACTTTTCAGAATAAGATGTTATGTACAGTATTGATCTTATGAAATGAAATCTCAAAGATGAATGCAGAAAGAAATGATAGGACAATGATATCAAAGAATAGCAGGGCCAGGTGCGGTGGCTCACGCCTGTAATCCTAGCACTCTGGGAGGCCGAGGCGGGTGGATCGCTCAAGGTCAGGAGTTCGAGACCAGCCTGAGCAAGAGCGAGACCCCATCTCTGCTAAAAATAGAAAGAAATTATCTAGACAACTAAAAATACATATATAGAAAAAATTAGCCAGGCATGGTGGCGCATGCCTGTAGTCCCAGCTACTCAGGAGGCTGAGGCACCAGGATCGCTTGAGCCCAGGAGTTTGAGGTTGCTGTGAGCTAGGCTGACGCCACGGCACTCTAGCCAGGGCAACAGAGCCAGACTCTGTCTCAAAAAAAAAAAAAAAGAATAGCAGACTTGAGAATACTGTTGGAGAATGTTACTCCTGCACTTCTAACCTCTGACAAGTCTTCTCTCTGAAACATTCATTGTCTTTCTGATAGTCTATGCTGAAAGCATAGAAATAGCCTTCCTTTTTCTGCTTTGGTTTGCATAGACTTCCATCATGTCTTGGAAAACAAGAGATGGGGAGGAAATAGCAAAAATAAGTTTCCCACTAGGTGGCAAAAAGGCACTACATTGATTTCAGCTTCTCTCTGTGCAACATAAAAATAGGAGAGAAAAACCATGTCAGCCGAAGGCTGCCATGAAATGAGTATATATAAACATCTGTGATATGTATATATGTACATATTTCTTTGGATTTTGCCTTTGGGAGAGAAATTGACTTATAATGATTACAAATCAGAAAGTGTAAGAAGGATAGAGTTATTGAGGTAAGTCAGATTAGGGAATTTTAAAACATGGAAATGTTTAAACTTATCTTCAGGGGAGACAGAGTAGGAAATTCCATATTGATACTTTGAGTAAATTTGCCCACTGCCTCTTAGCTTGCCAGAGCATCTCCCGAACCTCCTGTTATTATTTAATTTGCCAGCTGAATATGATTCTGAAAGCAAGGACACACAGAAGTACCTTGAGATCCCTGAACTTGATTTATCATTGTTTAAAAGTGTTTCAACATTTCCAAAATTTCCAGAGTTTCTTTTTTGAAAACATCTCTTCTATCTTATAGGCTCTGGGCCATGACTACAGCCAATATCCATGTGCAAAGCATTTCTAAACCAGTCTAATTCTCTGCCTAGGGTGGGATGACAATAAACTTGAACAGGGAAAGAGAAGTCAGGAGTGAGGTAGTAGATTTGTTTCCTCCCCTTGCTGAAAATGTGAATGAAGGGTAGGGGAGAAGGTGCTTAGAGTACAGGGTCTTCTCCAAGCTCCTGCTCTCCAATTCAGTGTCAAATTAATTGGGCAGTATAATTGAATGGAATATTGGTTTAGTTGGAATTCATCTGAGAGGTTAGCTTGATCTGACTTCTCTATTCTTAATTTTTCATCTGTTAAGTGGAAGTAATAATAGGACCCTCTTCAAAATGGTGCTGTGAGGATTAAATGAAATGATGATGGTGATGATAGGATATTGATAGCCAACAACTTCTGAGTGCTTGCTTTGTGCTAGCTAATGGGTGAAGGGGCAGTTTTAATTCATTCTGGGAGACTAAGATATGTATTTATGGGTTTTGGCCAGTGAATTAATCTTCTAGCATAGCTCCACCCTTTCCTCTAGTGTCCTTTTATTGTGCTCAGACATCACATAAAAATGAAATGAAGTAAAAAACAACAGACATCAAGCAAACTAACAAACAAAGAAAGTGTGTATGAATTCACTTCAGTTGCATTCAGGATCACCCAGACATCCTCAATTGTATTTTAATCCCTTGGGGAAGTGATGACTTGGTTACCAGTTGGCAGCTCCCACTACACAGAGATCTTTAAGATCCCTTCCTGGCCCACCATTCTATGACTAAGATCTAAACACATGACCAGTTTTAGCAGAAACTCTTCTGACAATTGCATCCACAATTTACATCCTTTGGCTCTAAGCTCAGGTATCAACTACCATGACTGCCCTATGCAAATTCGCCACCCTTCCCTTCATACGTCCTATTCCATCCCCCTGATTTATTTTTCCATTACACATTTCACTTATTATATAATTTATTTGTTGTATTTATTGTATGTCTTCTCCAACTAAATTAAAAGACAAATATTAAGATCCTTGAAGACAGGGGTTTTGTTTGTCTTGTTCACTTCTGTTTCCTTAGATCTCAGAAATGTAATCCTTCTTAGATATTTGTTGAGTAAATAAATCAAGGAATGAATGTATAGCCGAGGGGCAAGGGGGCAAATGGCAATGGGAGGATCCTATTGATACTATAGTTACAGCTGTGTCTCTATATTTGATCCATTTATTTACCTAACTGATATTTATTGGTCTATGCAATGTGCTATATGTTGGGAATCTCGAAAAGCTTCTATTCTAGTGTGATCAACAATAAACAAATGAGTTAAAGAAAAATTTGAGGATAATCAGTGACACCTCTAGAATTTTTTATGGGTGTTAGGGACAGCAACCTATTTGTAAGATGGTGAGGCATCTGGGGATGTTGTCTTGCAATTTCACAGTCATATTTTTGTAATGAAGATTTTATGTTATTTGACCTGACTTTAAGTGTACTGATGAAGATTATAGGCAGCCATAAATCCTCTTCCCTAAACCATTACATTTGATACCTTGATGATAAGTTGTATAAAGAAAATAATCAAGATGATGTGATTAGTATAATGAGGTGGGGCTTGTGCGTTATATGATTTTAGAAAAGCCTCTCTGAGATGGTAACTCTTAAGTTAAATCCAGAGGAATGTCACTTAAGCAGTAAAATAAAGGGAATCCCAGGCCAAGGGACAAGAACATGCAAAAGCTTAGAGGTGAGAAAGTACATCAGGAGCATAAATGTGACCAGAATGGTATGAGGGGAGAGGCTGATATGTGGTGAGGTTTTAGGGCCACAGGAGCAGATCATTGGGGTTTTTATAAGCTTTCTGTTTATTCCGTGCATGAATTGGAAGATGTCAGCTGGCTTTAAGCCAGGAAGTAGCGTAATTTGATATATATTATACAACAACCTCTCTGGCTACTACCAGAAAATAGTGTTGGTGAGGAGCAAGAGAGAAAATGCCAGGACATACAGGAAGCTCTTGCAGTGATCCAGTGAGTGATGATGGAGGCTTAGACTAGGGTGCTGGCAGTGGAAAGGAAGGAAGTAGGGGTTGGAGTTATGTGGGAAGTGGAACTGAGAAGACTTGCTAATGGATTCATTGTGGGGGTGAGGGAAAGAAAAGACTCAAGGATGATTCTTGAGTTTAGTTTGTTCAACTAGCTGGAGACTGGAGACATTAACTGACATTAAAAAGATTGAGGCCGGGTGTGGTGGCTCAAGCTTGTAATCCTAGGTATTTGGGAGGCTGAGGGCAGAGGATCGCTTTGGGCCAGGAATTTAAGACCAGCCTGAGCAAGTCCCTGTCTCTATTTAAAAAAGGAAAAAAATAGAAAAATTAGCTGGGTGTGATAGTGCACCTGTAGTCCCAGCTATTCGGAGGCTGAGGCAGGAGGATCCCTTGAGCGCAGTAGTGTGAGGTTGCAGTGAGCTATGATGAAGCCACTGCACTCTAGTTAGAATGACAGAGTGAGACCCTGTCTCCAAAAAAAAAAAAAAAGATTGGAAGAAAGTACAGAAAGCACAAGAACACCTCAAATAAGGTCTGGCACCTATATCAGTCATTTAGGGAATGGTAGCTACTAATCTTTTCATGCTAGATGTGGGGTACAGAATAGATCATATGGCTCTGATATATTTGACAAGGAGAATATTAACAAAGTAGTAGAAATAAAAGCCAGATTAGAGCATTTCTATCTCTGTAAAACCTTACACTGTTCCACGTCTCAGAATGAAATAAATAATTCTACTAAGCATTTGTATCACGTCCCTGTTATGGCACATTCCACACTGAACTTAATTTATTTAGTCACTTTGCCACTTATCTGCCTAGACTGTGAGCCTTTTGTGAGGGATAGAGATAATTTAGAGTTCACTCATAAATCCACAGTACCTGGCACATAGTTGTTGCTCAAAAATGAATGAATGAATAATCGTGCAGCTAACATGAATAAAATGTCAGAGTTATATGCTTTTCAGAGCTTTTTTTTCTGAGGCAATATTTGGTCTTGACCCTCTAGTTATTAAACATTTAAAAGAAAATGCACACAAGCTCTCAGATGAGGCATTGGAAAACCTTTTTGAAAATCCAAATAGTATGGTCCTGAAGTGGTCTCAGGATTAACTTTTACAATAAATGGCCTTATGTTTCAGAATTCCACCAAGATCCACCAGCTTTAATCCCAGCCTTATTCCCCCCAGAAATCTTTTCTTATACCTGACAAGAGTTCAGAGCTAGCTTTCTTTTTTTTTTGTCTGCAATGCTGCACTATGGCTATGGGACTTATATATGACTTCCTGTGACACCACAAATACTTCTAAGTGGGGTTAGAGAGAAGGTTGAAGCCAGACATTCTGAGGATGGAGTAGAGGACAAATGTTTTCACTCATTCTTTTTTATCAAGTTTCTTATTATCTGTTAGCAGGTGAATTCTTGTCTTGTCCCTGGAAGGATTCTAACAAACACAATAACAACAAATGGTCTTGCATTATCTCCATCAAATCATCATTGTAAAAATATGGTTTAATGTAGCCCCACCTAGGCTTCTGTCTCATGCAAGATATCTTTGTGCCTTAGTGTCTTTATCTGCAAAACAATTATATGTGGCACTCATATATCTTCTAGGGCATGATTTGTCAAACTTTAATGTGCATGGATAACACCTGGGATCTCGTTAAAATGTAGATTCTAATTAGGTATCTTTGGGATAGGACCTGAGATTCTGCATTTTCAATAAGCTTCCAGCGATGCTGATGTAAGTGGTCCACAGATCACACTTTCAGTAGCAAGGCTCTAGAGCTATAAGGTGAAGAAACATCCAGTTTAAATATGAGAATTTGTGCAAACCTCTAACATTTACTAGGGGCTTAATAGTTTATCCTAATTTATTTAATAAATTCTATATTATTGGAAATGTGCCCACTTTTTAGCTGTTATAAATTTCAGTCTAATGAACTTTCTTGTACATAAATATCTATACTCTGGTTGTTTATTTATTTATTTTTGCATATATTACTAAAATTACAATTCATTTTTCAAAGGTATATATTTTAGAATGCATTTTAGCGTATATTCCCAGATCAGCAAGAATTTTCAAATGACCTCTTTGATGATGTTATTCTGTATAATTCCATCTTTGTAGCTCTTCCTGCCTACAGACCCGTGTGACATTCTGACATTCTGACATTTTTAATAATGGCTTAAGTAACATTTTATTCTAGCTATCTGATCATGCCCCATCTTTTTTTATGCTAGTTAAATATTTTAAGTGTTGAGCTTATGAATCATAGCTGTCACTTAGGAAAGAATTTATAAATGCATTCCTGGTGCAGAATACAAATACATTATGTAGCACATAGATAATATATGGAACTTCAAATCAGACAAAATGACTTTATATCTTAAGATAAGCACCCAACTCAATCAGTTGATTAAACACTATCTAGAACAGCTGGCAGCTGATATGAATGAGTTCTTTTAGAATGATTTGGATTCTCTAGATTCAAATATATAAAGGAAAAACATTAAAAAATTCCTTAATTACAGCTTAACACATACAACAATAATAATAATAATTTGAAGGCCTATTGTGTTTAAGATTTATCTGAAAAGCATAGTGTTGATCTGGTCTTCTACTCTAATACTATTTTGCTTGTCCTGGTTTCTTTCTTTCTTGACATCTAACATCCAGATCACTTCTGCTGTAAATTATCCAAGAGCAAAAAAAAAAAAAAAACAAAGGCAGAGAGATCAAGTGTTCAAGGGTTATTTTAAAAGTCATAATGCTAGGGCAAGGCCATGTGGTGGCAAGATCTTGTTTTGGAGTCAGTATACCTAGGTCGTAATACCTATGTAATATAGATTATTAGGAGGTTAGTACTGTGATAAAAGGAATACAAGTAAAAATATTTTATAAACTGAAGTGTTGCCTGTATTAGTGACTAGAGGCAGTAGAGGCAGATAAGCCATGCGATGCAAGCACATTACCTATATCCTTGTTTCTATCAAATGTCCACATTGTTCTTCTTATGGGAAGCACCCACTTCTTTATTCTTCTCTACTTCAAAACCCACCACAAACTTAATTTCCTCCAACAAGTTTTTCTGGATCTCCCCAGCCCTTGGTGATCTTCCCTTATGAGAATTTATACAATACAGTTTTCTGCCTCCTCTTTGTCATATGCACTTTCAGATTACCTCTCTGTTAGGGGCTAAATTTTGTTCCCTCAAAATTCACATAAACCCAAGTACCTCAGAATGTGACTGTCTTTAGAGATAGGGCCTTTAAAGAGGGGATTAAGTGAAAATGGAGCTTTTAGGATGGATTCTAATCCAATCTAGCTGGAATCTTTATAAAAAGAGAAAACTTGGACACAAAAAGAGATACTAGGGATGCACACGCACAGAGAAAAGACCATGTGAGGACACAGTGAGAAGGTAGTCATCTGGAAGCCACAGAGAGAGGTCTCAGGAGATACCAAACCTGAGCCTCCAGAATTATAAGAAATAAATTTCTGTTGTTTAAGCCACTCATTCGGTGGTGCTTTGTTATGGTGGCCCTAGCAAGCTCATGCATATTCCTTCAGAGACAGATTACAGTTTCCACCAGAGGACTTCCCAATGCTTTGTACTTCTTCATCTGGGGCCCAGTTTATATTATGTTTTGAATAAATATTTTTATTATAATAAAATCTTGTGACTGTATGGAGAATGAAGCACTCAATTCTGATAAATATGTTTATCAGAAAAGCTGATAAATATATTTTACACTTGTGGCTTTGTTGATCTGAGTATTTTGAAAAAAGTCCTACCTTTCAATCATCTAAGGGATTTAATTGATAAACACATTCTTAGACAATTCCAGATGGATTATCTTGTTTGACCCTGTTAACAACTTTCTGAAATGAGCTAGGCAGGTATTAAACACAATATTTTATAGAATCTAAGGAACCTAAGGCTCAGGTATTAAGTGACCTGTTCAAGTCAGATAGCTAGAAAATGGCATGAAACCTGATTCAGGTCTTTTTTAGGCCAACTCTAGTCTTGCCTTCCTTCCCCATCACTCCCTTGCCTGGGACAACTGTGTTTTAAGAAAAATACTGAAGCACTAGTAGGAGTCGATTTTAGAAATAGTTCTGTTTCATGCACTTAGACTTATTCATTCATCTATTCAACTCAGTTTTGTTAATAGACTACTATATAAAATGTACCAAGCAAATAATACTTAATATTCAGACTCAGCTTTCTTGTATGTTAAATGGAAAATAATATCTGACTTGCATACATCACAGAAACGGTTTGAAGATAAACATAAAAAATAAATATATTCAGTTCACAAGAAGGAGTGATTCATTTCCATATTCAAGGACCTATCTGATTATATGAGCACTGGTTGTCATCACACAGCTGAGCGCACATTGTGGAGCCCAAAGACATTGAGCATGGACATTCGATGATATGTTTCCTTCTGGGCATGTTAACCCAGGGACAGGGTGATAATTGTGTTGGACCCTAGACCCCTGGGCAAAAATAAGGACTGTATTTCTGAAATGGTAATTGCAGAGGAGATACGGCCAAGAAGAAAGAATTCACTTTTCTCTAGGTTCTTCATATGTCCTTTGATCTTTAGGGACCCAAGCGGATCATATGCTGAAATGATAGGTTCCAGATAAGTGCTAACACAAATTATAGAAGACAAATTAATGTCTAACACATTCCCTTGAGGGTATATAGGATGGTTCATTTGGAGTGGGAAGAAAGTAGTAGAACTTCTCTTTATATTTGTATATTTCTTAACTCAAAGTTTTTTTTTCTTCTTTTATAATTTATATAATAGATGAATATTTTACATAAAATAGGTGAACCAGTATTTACATATTTTGGGTGCATACTCAAAATGTGGTTATTGTTAAGAATTTGTAGTCCTCAAAATATAGAGTCCAGTAGCATTTTGGAGAAAACACTTGGTTGGGAACATAGGTTTCAGATCTACTATTTTCTAGATTCACCAGTTATTACATGTGTGATTTTCTAAGTCATTTTACTTGACTTTTCTCACTCTTAGTCTTCTCAATAAAATGGATGTAATATTTGAAATGCCTATTTTATGGGATTGAGACCAAATAAAATAATTTCATTTTCTACACAACAGTTGTAAGCACTCTAAAGTTTGTGCCCTCTAAATGTTATATTTCATGTGTGGTAATTGATGGGAAGCACTTTGTAAATTGTGAAGCATCATATCCCTGGTAGTCCCTGAGTCTTATTTTAAGTGCTTAGCTCACAAACACAGACCCACACAGACACACACACACACACACACACACACCACACACACAGATTTAGTTTTCTCTTAAGAAAGCCAATTCCCTATATTCCTACATTTTGTAGGAGTAATTTGGCTTACTTGAGGTGTGAGTAAAGAACATAAGTTTAGAAAGATCAGAATAACTAAGGTTTTCATGAGAAAACAAACTCAAATCTTATTTAAAAATATACACTTATACTCTATACTGATAAACTTAGGAAAAAGGCTTATACCTTTTTGAAAAATAAAAATGATTCAGTTGATTTTAACATGTCTAAAGATTCACCTTATTATATGATCTTGTATTATTACATAAAAAATGTTTTTGAGTTAACAGTTTCTTGAGATTTTTTAAGTCTAGAATATTTATTACTTCAGTTTTCTTATTTTCCTTGAATTTGGGAAGTATTAGATTTCTAAAAACACTTATTTATCTCTTTAAACCATGAGAGAATAGATTCTTTAATTTAAAAATGTTATTATATAATTTAGTACTATGCTCTTTGAGTAAGAAAACATTTTAAACAATGAAAGATAAAGGGTTTTTATCAATTACAGATACACAAAGACATAGAGCTCTTATAGTTTCAGTTCTAAGGCTAAATATAAACAGAGCAATATATAAACTTACCAGTCCAGATCATAAAGATGTATTCTTCTTCCCAGTAGGCACACAATTCTTAATTGATTTGAACTCACAATTGATACAGAGACAAACAAAGAGTACCAAATCTGATACTCTACTGTCATTGAACGGAAAATAAATCTCTATCATCATTCAACCGAGATCCCAAATGGTCGTATCATAAAGCCAAATATTTCATCATTGTTGCCACCAATAGAGAATAACTTGTAGGCCATGTGTAAACCAAAAACCAAAACAAATACTTAAAATCAGAAAAGAATAAAAAATAAACTTAGAGAAACAGAGAGTGAGCAAAGTTAAAGTTGTGTCGTTGCTTAAATTATGCTCTGGGAGCCAACAATAGATGTGCCTGAGATTAAACATCTCATTACTCTTCTTAAGTCATTCAGTTTACTTTGTTCTGTCAGGTTAGTCCACTTAAGTATCTAGGTGGAAAAACCTCCAAAACTGCTAACATATAATTTTCAAAAAGTTAAAAAAACAAGACCCTCATATGAATACCAAATGAACACATACCAAAGATTTTATTCAGTTCACTAGAAAATCAGTAAGATGCTAAGACCACCCGGTCTTTGTCTGCAAAGGGCTGGTTCTCTTCTGCAGGGAGGGGCAGCCTCTACTCTGTCTGTGGAATAGACTTTCTAACTTTCTATAGTTTATGAATAAATCTCACTCACTTTTTTTAAAAAACGTGCATTTATGGACAATTCAGCAAAAGAATTTTTAGAATAAGATTGTTGGATTAGATGCAAAATTCGTGTCCTACAGGGCAAAAAGTAACTTTTGGTTTCACCTTTTACACAGAAAGAAATTAGTTGCATCTTTATAAGACAAAATTCTACAAACTAACATGTCAGGTAACTAAGTCTGTAACCTTGGTTTAACATAGTAAAATAAAGAATACTATGTTTTTAAGGGACCAAGATCTGTGCCCACTGCAATAGCAATTTGATGAAGAGATCCTGTCTCCTACTTACATTAGCCAAGAAGTACATGACAAATAGATTATATTGAGTGACAGCATCTCAGCTCAGCTGAAACTGTCCCAAAGAAAATAACTAAGTTGTTGAAGTCAAGAACTATAGCTATGTTTTCTCACTTGCCTGAATTCTTATTCTTGGCTGCATTTCATGGACCATAGAGGACTGGCCAGAGAAAAGAAAATAGTAGTTAGAGCAAAGGGAAATACCAACAATTGCATGAAGCCGCAATAAGCTGGGGCTTTGCTGTTGTTTGGATGTAGTTTTGTCTCTGCCAAAATTGGTGCTAAAATTTAATCCCCAATATGGCAGTGTTTGTTGGTGGGGCATAGTGGGAGGTGTTTGGGTTATAAGGAGGGATCTCTCATGAGTAGATTAATGCCTTCCTGTGGAGTTGAGTTCTCATTTTTACAGAAATGGATTATTTCCACCCTAAAAAGGAGTTACTACTAGTTTTTCTCTTTTGCTTCCTCTCCTACCTGTCATCTCTTTGCCCACACCCCACTTCATCTTTCCGCCATGGGTAGAAGCTACATCACCAGATGTAGCTGCTCAATTCTGGATTTTCCAGCCACCATATTTGTGAGCCAAATAAACCTCTTTTCTTTATAAATTACCCAGCCTCAGGTATTCTATTATAGTAACTCAAAATGGACTAAGGCAGATCAATTTTTGTCCTTACATATGATATAGTATTCTAAGTGCACCAATATTTTTTCTGTTATAATAATGATTCTCTTCTGCTTAACTGACAAGTAGTTGGGACTGTTTCATTGGCTTACAGAAAACCTACTGGAGGAAAAACAAATCTAATCTAAAAAGACTGAAGGGGAAGATGTAGTTCCTATACTAAAATGTGATTCTGATAGATGCTGCTCTGGGACCACAAACAGATAGTTCCACTACAGTGATTATTATTCTGTCCTCATCACATATGTCTTTAGGTCACATCTCTCAGTTCCAATAACAACAGCAATTTTTCCTTAGTTGTATGTGTGATTGTATACATATTTTGTAAATTCTTATCATCACTCATTGTTCAATCACTTTTCCCCAAACATATAATTCTTGTAAACTGCTTTTGCATTTCAGTGGTTCCTTGTGATAGAAAATGGCATATTTTTACGTTTTTGTTTGAAGCTTTAAATATTCCGTAAAATGCCGTCTCAAAGCTTTATTTAATTGCCTGTTACTGTCATCATCAGTATATGAATTAGCATTGTCATACCAGGGCATGTGTGAGAGAGGAAGGAAAATAATCAGGCAATTGGATACAGAAATTTTGGCAGGGAAAACAGCTTTAGGTAGATGTCTAATTCTTGAGAGTTAGGGGTTCAAAGTTTAAAAGAAAATGCCAGAAGGATACAGTAAGTGTTTTCTGATCTCTGGATAAATTGGGGCTTAGGGTAATACGCTTAGACTGGGGTTCCCAAATGCTGAGTTTAGGTCAGGTACTGCATGGGGTTGCCACTTGCATATTGTGCAAACACTGTGGATTTGGAGTTGGAATTGGAAGTTGGAACAGAGTTTATCGGGGAACAGAAGGCAGATTAACAAGAGCTTGTGAAAGGCTTATGTACATATTTCAAACATAGTTTTAACATCCTCCCCCTCACTGAAGAAATCAGCTATGATAAATAGGTTGTAGCCATAAATCTTAATCAGAGGCAGAACAAATGTGGTATCAGAGGCTCATAGAATATCCCTCTATTTCCCCTCAAATCCTCCTATTGTTTGCTGATGACTGAAATCCTACTGTTAAGGGGTTCGGTACATGTCTGATAGCAATCCTCTGACAGTGGGACTAACCTGGCTAAGGGATGTAGATAAGCCGCAGAAGAATGTCCAAATACTTGACAAAAATAGGAAACATAGTCACATAGCAGGATCCACATTATGATGCCGTGGGATGGAAGCTTCGCAAGCGCAGGTCAAGGAGAAGGGAAGGAGGAAATCTGGGCTGGTAGCTTGTCCAAGGTTATTGACCATCACTGGCTGGCTCTTCTGGACTTCTTGCATTATGATATGTGACATACTAGCTGCACTTTAAGGGCCAGGAAAACAATGAACAGTTCCAGATTGTATAATACACTCTACTAAAGACAAAACCTCCCAAAAGGGGTCACTATTAAGCTATGATTTGGTATGACAGCATTTCTAAGCTCCATCCTGAGAAGAGGTTTTGAGAAGCTAGGCGAGAGGCAAGAAGGCTCTCAGGGCTTCACACAGGCTTCACTGGGAACTACAGAGATCAAAAAGGGTGTGTGAATGGGAGGGTTCAGGGGGAAAAAGAGGACCTGCATCTATTTCACAATTTTTCTTAAATCTAGTCATTGCACTTAAAGCAAGGATGAAGATCATACCTGGTGCAATGTGGCGGCTATGAAAGGACACATATTCAAATTCCCTTTCATGTATTATGTATTATGTATTTCATGTATTATGAGGCTCAGAATCTTCCCTAATAGGGACAATGAAGCAAAGCCCATATACCTCATAGGATATTTGAAATATTTAAATGAGATTAAAAATGAGATTATGCAATTCAGTAAATAGTTCATTAAGTGGTATAGAAATCTAAAGGGATGATTTTTACTCCTACTAACAACTCAGTCATTCATTTGTTCAACTAATACCCACTGAGTATCTCCTTCGTGTGAACAGTGAATAAGATAATTTCTGCCCCAAAGAAGTGAATTATATGAATATCATTATATGTTAACATCCTCCAAATTCCTTTTCATCTACAAAAATACAAAGCCCATTCATAGTAACATCTTTTAAATTCAAAGTTTAAAATGCATGAAAAAATTTCAGCAACCATTAATGAATTATGTTGTACATTTTAATTGCTATTATAGCCCAAAACAAATCTTATCAAGAGTATACTTTGCAAAGCACTGCACACTCAGTAGTTATTTTAAGATGTCTTAAATAACTGATCAAACACTAGGAGCTGCCAACATTATTAACCTGGACCCATGGTCAGCACCAGGGAAAGTGCAAAGGCAATTGCAAAAATTGAAAACTAGCACTTTGATTCAAAAGCAGCTTCTGAGAACAACTGGAATCTTGAATGAAGGACAATCTTGGACTATGTATTTGAACAAATGACACCCCCTTGAGCAACAATTTTGAAAATCATTCTTAGACAGGATTGCAGTGTGATGTATGGAAATAGCCCCTAGTTCTATCTCACCCTTGGATTGTGGAAACGGGAGGCATGGAAAGTGAGCTGTCCTCTTTCCTGGCTTGTCAGATCTTACTGCATTTATTCATCCAGGCTTTTTGCTATTTTGAGCTGTGAAAGGCAAGAGCAACACAGGCTGGTCTTTAGTTCCTAGATTGAGCAGACACTTTTGAAAAGGAGAAAAATCTCCCTGTTCACCTGAAGCGGTGCCCATTATAGCCTTATCTTCTCCTCAGAGCTTCTCTCAGGAAAGAGCATAGCTATCCTTACCCTGTGACCTACAGAAACTGAGGAGGCCATGGGGTGGTCACCTCATCCTCTTCAAATGTTGACCCATTCCCCCAGGAAAATGAGGTGAGGTATAAAGTATAAACACTTCTATGCCAACTTTCCTTGAGAATTAAAACCATTCTTTGGTTAAGAGTTTAGGTCATAAGTTCATCATTAAGGAAGCACTTCCTGTGCTATAATTATATTTGAGAATGATTGGGGGACAACATCATAAGTGGATGGAGCATGGACTTTGGTCTTTGTGAAGGTAGTTATCCTTTCTAATACTTTCTTCCCTTTCTAAAAGTTTCTTCATCTATGAAGTGCTGATTATAATGACTACACTGTTGATATGTTAAGTATGGAACTTAACTTGCAAATAGAATACTGCCCTTTCACTCTTCAACCAGGGGTCTTATTCAAGTCTAGCAATCTGTTCTCATGATTAAGTAGGAACTCATCAGTGAGGCTGACAAGGTCCTGCATGGCTTGAATAATGCTCGCTCTTCCAGCTTTACCAATCACTCCTTCCCCCAGCATTGTTATCTGGCTATTTTTAACTTTTAATAGATAACTAGATCCTCAAATATGCTTTGTCTTTAGGTGTTTTCGGGTCTAACCTCATGCCAGTCCCTGTCCCAATTCCTTCTGTATCCAACTACATTTGTACTCATCCTCTGGCTTTACCAGTTTTTCTTAGAATTCTTTTTTTTTTTTTTTTGACTATTCTAAGTGCGGGTTAGGTGTTCCTCCCACAGGTCTTTCATTTCATAGCATTGACTGTACCGATCGTAACTTTCTGTTTACTTGTCCGATTTCACCTAATTACCTGCATTACAGGTTCCATGAAGTCAGACATGGTAGTCTTCAATATTGGCTGTCAAATATTCCAGTTATCCTTCCAAGTCTGCAGGAAGATTGAATTTCCTTTCAACTGAGAAGACAGTTTTTGTTACAGTTCTTGCTTTGGGCCATAAGCAATGAACACGTGTGATATGGTCATTTTGGGTACAATCATCAGTAGCCGATGCCCTTGCCCAATTCTCTCTGCTTTGGTCTAATGATCATGGCAATGTACTTTGAGATGGAGCCTCTATCAGTTTATGCCTCTGAGTGACTATATGGAGTAGAATCCCCTGCTGTCCTACACTGGACCTGTAGTATGTGTGAGAAATAAATTGTGTGCGTGTATGTTAAGTTACAGAGATTTGGGGTTCCATAATGTAGTATATCCTAGTTGCTACAACATCTACCTTCATCATCATCACATTCCCCACATCATCGCATTCCTAGTAATCTGTCTGAAATATCAGCAGGCATTTCATAAATATTTACTGAATGAATGGAATCGTATTTGATACATGGTAGCTGCTGACTTCATTCTCTCCTTCTCTTCCTCCTCCTCCTCCTCTTTATTCAATTCTCCCCCCCACCAACTCCCTTCCCAGATTGTGTGGACTTCTCCAACTAAGTCTTTCAAGTTAATTTTCCACTGGAGTTGGGCTATTTACTCAATGTCCCAGGAAAGCACAGTGCTCATTTCTGGTTCTGTGTTTTTCCTCATGCAACAGATAGGTTCTATGCTACTCCAGAGGGCAAAACTAGGGACAATGAAGGGAAGTAACAGAAAAACCAGAAATATTTTCCCAAAATGACAGCTATTTGAACAGTGTTTAACAGTAAAGCTGAAAGCCACAGAAGGGTGTGAATTTCTTCTTATTGAACATGTATAAGCAAGAAGCTTGATGGCTGTCTATACAGCAGTCATGGGGGGAATCATTATGTTGAAGGGAATGCAGACTCTGAGACCAAGAAGACATATGCCTTCACTTCTTATCCTTAACCTGTTCTTGTTTATTCCATGTATCCTTAAAGGTTCAATCTGAATTCCAGCTCTTCCATAGGATCTTTAGTCCCCATTGAATTTCTATCTTAAACTTTGAAACCTCAGGATCACCAATTTTATATTTAATCATCTACTAGTTCCTATGTTTCTTACTGTTTCACCTGTAGGCTGCTCTCCTTAAGCAGACTGTAAGTTCCTTATCAGCAGGGTCACGTTGTATGCTTCTTGTATCCTCTGGTAAGCAGGAATTTTGGGCCCAAGCCTGTACAGCTTAGCAGCTTGATTAACTGGGAAGCTCTGTATCTTTGGAGGTGGTCTGGAGGCAAACAAAGCTGGAAACAAGCATCCTGGGAGGGACTGCAGAGAGAATGAGGGCTAGACTTGGTGTCATGCTGGGAAGCTACTGTCTAGTAGGAAATTGTGGTTAAGACCATCGGCTGAGAATCACCCTTTCCTGGGTTTTGTTACTTACTCTGTCTGATAGTTTTCAGATTTCTCAAGCTCTTGAATTAATTTGATAATTAATTGAAACAAAACCAGATTTCTGTGTTTTCAAAATGCATCTCAATCTCTGGCTCAGCCATTTTCAAAAGCAGAGGGGAATGCTGTGCCAGCTCCCTAAGATTATTTTAATCAATTATGTAATACTTTCCTGGTAGATGAACAGTTTCCTCCAGACGCCACTGCTGTGTGCCATGCAAGCGTGCACTGCGTGTGTTTGACTGTAACATCTGCAGATCTAATACAGCAGTTAATTATTTAGGGATACTCTCAGCCTTCTCATTCATACGGTGCATGGCAACTCCAAAGCCACATGCACTTATTCTGCACACACAGCACACCCATACTGTGGGAGCCAGGGCTGGGCTCAATGGAACCAGGTCCAAAGGAGAGATCAGTTCTTAACATCACAAACCAGGGCTTCTTTATGAAAACTTCCACTATATATTAGGTAATATTCCTTCCCAAGATTGTTTCCACCTTTATATCAGGCCATCTTTTTTCAGGGGGATATATTCTGCAGTGAATCTTAATAGAGCATACTTTCTGCTGCTCCCATATAAATCCTATGTAAAGAATAGCTCATTAGATGCTTAGTAATGACCTGTCTATGGGAAGAATAAGAAAAAATAAACAAAGCACTCACAATGGAGAAAAAGTTATAGCTCACGAAGGCTGTCTGGACAGAATGGAAATTAGGAGGAAAAAATCTAAGCTAGGCCTACTTTCTAGAAAATATGCTTTCAAAGACATTGCCAGCTTTGTAGCATGCCCAGCTTAATTACTGGATTTGCATTCCAGAGTACATTTACTATTATGGTATGTTTGAAAATCATATACAGTAAAATCTCAAGCAGAATATTTAATTCTGACTGCATTTTGGAGAGGGGAAGTCAGAATCAAATCATAAGCACAATAACATGTCAAGAATTGCATTTCTAAAAAGAATGAACAAGGTTGGTGCTCATTCATACCTTCTGCAGGTATCAGAATCGATGCTTGTAATGAATCAATAAACATTTAGTGAGTGCCCACTGTGTGCTGCTCACTATGCTAAACACCAAACATGTTGGACAAATAAAACACTGTCGCTTCCTCAAGCAGTTCAGGGTAGAGGAAACAGCCAGCAAGCAATCAAGATATGATGTAGGAAGAATAGAAATGGAGAGTATGTGCTAAGTGAGTGCTGATGGGAGCTAAGAGGAGAGAGAAATTCTAGGGTTCTGCAAGAGTGTCTCTAGTCTCTTCTTTCTTAGGTCAGAAACAGAGCTCCTACATTTGGGATTTTTTTCTAACAATTTTGTGCACTACTTAGTTGTTTAAAAAACCCATTTGTAACCCTGGGTCAGGGAAAACCTTTTGTCCCAAATAGAGAGCTTTTATCTTAGCCTGTGTAGCCTTGGGCACAAGATATTTGAGTAATGGGGAAGATGCTTCCGGGGAGTGTTTACTTGAAATATAGTTCTTTCCCATTTCCAAAACCAGAGGTGCTTATAAAAGCAATCTCACCAGAGCAGGCAAAGTGAGTCCCCATAAATATCTCACAGGGCAATAACCCTTTTTCTTTGAATTTCTGCAATAGCTAATAGGAACTTTGTTTATAAGTTCTGTTGTAGCCAAGGGAAAGCCTACAGCCTAGGTGGCTGAATTTTGGACAATTGAGGTATTTTTAGAGACTGAGAGTGCTATACTGAGCTAAATCAGAACTGATACTAAAACTCACCTACCAGAATTGGAATATGGGGAGAGAGACAGCACAAAGCAGAAGTGAAAAGAGAAGATGGTCTAGATTGAGACCTAAACAGCCACATTGACTTCACAACTCCTGGTTATACCCAACAGCATAGAGAGATTGATAGTTAAAACCTCACTACTCTAGAATAACTTTTAATAAACTACACATTATTTCCCTAAAAGATAAACTTTTTTTTCAAGAGTTCTCGTCTGTATAAATGCACAGTTTATGGAAGAGGCAGAAACACCTTCAGATCTAATACCCTGGATAGTTAATTAGCCATGCCATAGCTACAGCTGTGCTCTACCAGGTATCTTTGCACTTATGTTAGCAATTAGTAAATGGCTAGAGTTTAGTTCTTGATGTGGAGTTAGTCCTTTTGTCGTTTTCTGTAGAAAACCAAGTGAAGAAACCTCTCAGGTGTTAAGGCAAACTACCTGAATACAGGTGTAAAAAAATGTATCTTTCTAATAAGAACCCTTAATCAAATGGGTAGACCAGATATACTACTCTCCCCAAAATTTTGTGAGTTGTTAAGTAAGGCAAGAATCATGATTCCCGTTTTATAGATTAAGAAACTAAATTTTTGAATGGTTATATCACCAATCCAATATCTAAAATCTAAGTCTTATTCCCATTTTAGACAGGAGTTAACAGAGGTTAGAGAGGTTAATTGACTTACTCAACAGCAAGTATGAAACCTAATAAATAGAGAAGGTAGTGCCTTAATTCCCATCCTCCACCATACTGACCAATGCTCTTTTATCTGTTCATCAAGAGTGACTGTATTGGTTAGGGTTCTGTTGTTTAACTTTTGCTAAACTGCTTAGTTTCTTTTACCAAAACCCCATTCAAACATTTTAGTGAGTCTTGATTTCAAAGCATTAGCCATATCCACTAGTACAGTACTCTGCTGGGGCTCGATTAGTCCAATTTCAGCCTCCAGTGAATATTCATGATTGCATTATGAAGAGTTAGTAATCTCTGGAAGGTAAGAGCTGGTAAAGAAATTGCTGACACACACCTCCAGCAGCCCCGGGAGCAAAGTAAGTCAGATTACCCCACGGACAGGCCGTAGATAACAGCTTGGCTACATTTTACAGAGATGTAAAGTCAGCATGAGGCTGTTTGGCACTTTCTTAATTTATTTTTTACGAAGTAATTATCATAATATTAATCTTTTAGCATTAGGAATCTCTTTGACAGTTTTATTTACCCTCTAGGAAAGGTCTCAGAAAATTCCCTTTTGTACATTGGTGGGAAATACACATGGAGTACTTTAGTGGAAGTGAAAGCATTTGCAATTAAAAAAGAGAAAGAAAGAAAGGAAGTTTAATAATTTGAGAATAACATTCTCTTTTCTCACTCCCCTCTCTCCTCCCTTAACAGCAGTATCTCCACACATCAAAGCAGTGCCCATTTTCATGGTAGGTACTTAAGACCCACCGATAAATAGAGGAATATAATTCTGGAGCAAATGAACAAGGAATCTTGGGGATGGAAGGCATTCAAGTTATTGGAAATGAATTATGAAATCTTTTTGTATGTATGCCATGCTTTCAGCATACTCTTGCATATTAATGATTGAATCTTGTTGTCTGGTGACTAGTGAGGACATAATGAAGAATGGGAGGGAGATTTTTGTAACTTGCTTTAAGGTCATGAGGCTTATTATTAAAACAATGAAGCAGATCATGCAGACAAGCAGGAACATTTAGCAATTCATCTACCTTCCACCTCTGAGAATTTAACAGTTAGCTAAAAGGAGAATGGCTTGAATGCTCTGACATTGTCATACAGACTTTCTTTTAATAAGTTCCTTCTATTAAGCTAGTTTAATTTTTTGGACTATCTTCTTATTCTCTGTTTTCTTCTTTTATGAATTAAATAAGTTGTGATTATTAAATGAGATGTCAGTCTTGTTTCAGAAATCTGAGATGGTTGGGAATTATCCACATATGCTGTTTCAGTTTTTCATGGACATTGTAAAAAAAAGCATAATTCCAGAAAAGTTACATTCAAGCATGACACCTATAGCTATTCAATGAGGACAGGAGTTTTTGAGATGATAAAGACTGAACTTCTAGAAGAGCTTGAGGTATCATAATTCTCTCCCCTATAAAGTCATCTGACTTTGTAGCATTAATAAAATGTCCCAAGTGACTATGGTGTGACTATCGTTGTGTGATCTAGATATTCTCAGAAGCTATGACTGCTGAAGGAAAAGACCTGGACCATAAAAGAGATTAGTTCCTGTCTTGGTCCATTTTGTGCTGCTGTAACAGAATACCACAGACTGAATAATTAATAAAGAACAGAAATTTATTTAGTCGGAGTGGAGGCTGGAAAGTCCAAGATTAAGGCATCAGCAGGTGTCCGCACATGACCAAAAAAGTGAAAGAGAGTGAACTCATTCCTGCAAGCCCTTTTCATAGCAGTATTAATATATTCACTAGAGCTGAGTCCTCATGACCTAAACATCTCCTCAAAGGTGACACCTCTCAACACTGTTGCATTGGGGATTAAATTTTCAACAAATAAATTTTGGAGGGGACAAAAACATCCATGCCATAGTAGTCTGGTTTCCATGGAAGCTACCATTTACTGTGTATTTAATAGGTACCAGAGGGTCACTTCATTCATTACTCCTAATCTTTAAAAAAAATCCTATAGGTTAGATGTCATATTTTTTAATTCTAGGATTATAAAACTGATGCTCAGAGTGGTTAAGTTATGTACCTAAGGTATAAATTATATAACCAAGCTATGTATCTACTAGTAAATGTTGAAGCCAGAATTTGATCCCACATCTAATTCCAAAGGTGTATGCATTGTGGCATAATGCTTTCATGGAATTAGAGTATTGTATTTCACTTTAACAGAAAGTTTCACTTGGTGTGATTAGTCCAAGGATAAAATCTAAAGACTAACTTATAAAATCTATCTAATATATCTATCTCTATCTGTCTGTCATTTACCTATTGATTTTAAAGCAGAATGAGAGGCCAATTTAAAGCTTCTTTGAGAGTGTTATTTTCTCTGTGTAGTAAACCAGTCTTTAATGGTCATGAAGGGAAAATGACATTGCAGTCATCATGAGTGACTCATGCCTAAATACCTTAAGGGTCATCATCACTTGAGTGGAGATGCCTGGAGATCTTGATAGAATGAGATCAGTCATAGACGTATGCCACCTGAGCCAGCCTTCCAGGCTACTCCTGAAGACAAAGAGAGTCTCATTTATGCCTGGGAGCCCGAATCTAACCCAGAATAAATCACTCTCAGTCTCATTCATCAGCCTGATGGTTTTAATTGTTAAATCGGAAGTTTAATTTGCCATGCTTGGATAACAATCCAATTCCGAGAAAGCATATGCATCAAGTGATCAGTGAGGGACGAGTATAGAAAGTTAATTGTAAATAATCCTTGAATCCTGATGTAAGTTGGAACAATAGGAAAATTTGAACTTTGTTGTCTTCCCTCATTATTTGATGTCTTAGAGCTCTAGGGGAATAATCAATTTTATCAAGTTAATTCTTACTTCATTTTAATCTGTTAATATCTATGTAGCCCA
>NW_012144744.1:1503282-1504622 GCF_000956105.1 Propithecus coquereli | reverse complement strand
TAAATAAATATAGCTTTATTAAAATTTTACTATAATGTTCTTCCTCTTCTAATATTGCCTTGGATCAATAACAGCTTTGTCACGCATAATACCTATCTGTAGGCTATCATTGGAGTAGATAACTTCTAAAAATCATTTCAACATTGAGAGTTTGGAAATACTAAACTATGTTGTAAGCCAATATCTCTCTCTTCCTTCTAATGGTGGTGCTAGTACAAATTGTTAGAGGCAAATATGCTTCCATGTGAACACCCTGTATAAAGCAAGAATGCTTTATACACTTTTTTTTTTTTTTGAAATTACTAACCAGAGTTGATTAATAAATTCAGGTCATATCTAACTCATCAGATCACTTTAAATCATCTTGCTCTGCCCCTGAAAGAGTCTGTTATATCTCCTGCCTCATTTTAACCTAAGGTCTAGCTTTATGATGATGAAATAAGGGGCCAAACAAAAGGCTCTAAAAAGGATGAGGATAAATCTAAGTATTTAAAATGAGTCGACTAATTCATGAAGATGCAGAGAAGAGGCCATTCTTTTTACTTCCTACGCCCAAAGAGCATAGTATTTCCATGTCTGAAATCAGCAAATTCCATTTGTACATAGGACCATATCATGCTTTGAAATCCTGCTCATATGGATGAAGGAAGAAATTTCAAATTTCTTCAAGATACAAATATAAATAACTTCTTGGAAGTGACACCTACTATAATCTGCTTATTTTTAAAATAAATGAAATAAAACCCAGAACTGTTAAGTAACTTGATCAAGGTCACGTAGAAAGTTCGTGGTCTGGCTCAAAAGAGCAGTTTAGATTTTCAGCCCACAGTCTAATGATCTTTCTATCAGATCATGTTGCTACTCAGATCTCCAAAGCTCATCCACACATAATGTCTTCAGAAAGGTGTCATTTCTAAGATTGTCTGAATTTTCAGAAAGTAATTGATGTGGTTTAGAGTATATAAGTTAAAATAATGAAAACATTGCTTTGAATTCTGGCTGTACTACTTACTAGTTTTATAATTTTGGGCAAGTGACAACCTCTCAGAACTTCATTTTTCCATCTGTAAAGTGAGCATGTCTACCTAATACAGTTGCTGTGATAAGTGGTATAATATGTGTAAAATACTCAACCCAGACCTTGGCACATTGTCATTGCTCCATAAATTGTTCTTTTTTATTATCGTATTTTACAGTTCCATCAGAAACTTTAGAATTTTAAACTTCAATGGTAAATGACTCACTTTACCAAAGGAAACCATGGACAATGTAATTAACACCAAAAATGTCCATGGTAGAGTATTAAAACCAGCTTATCAGTTAACAAAAATAAAAAATAA
>NW_012144744.1:1498827-1500122 GCF_000956105.1 Propithecus coquereli | reverse complement strand
AAGAAAAATAATATCAATTGGACCAGCGGGATCTTCACAAAAGATCCTAAAGAGGGAAAATTGTGCAGTACTTAACAATGAAGGACAAGACCTTTTAATTCTGGGCTCTTTGTGGCGGTGAGTGAATTATTATAAATTCCATTATAGTGAATGTCAGTCTAAGGGTTGATGAGGCAGCTTACTGTAACTCCACACTGAAAATGCCCACTTAGGAGAGAGTCTGTTTTCTCTGTCCTCAGCCTTTATGACTCCAGCGCTGAACCAAAGTTAGCTGACTCTCAGAAGTTCATAAGAGCACAGCTGTCCATTATCATGAAGATGGAATATTTATGAAAGCAAAGGACTTTGAATACCCCTACCTGTAATACATTTCCTTTGTCTAAGGTAAAATGAATTCCTCTCTTTCCCACAGAACTCATTTTTTTCACGATAACTTTTGTTCTGTTACATTAGACTGCTAAAGTCTATGTCTGCAATTAAGATTGAATGATTAAATGTGTCAATAGGAAGGAGCTATGGCATTTTTTCCCCATGGAATACAGGTAGCTAATGGGTAGCAAATAGATGAATGGAGACCATCAGGGCCATTTTACTAGAAGGTTCACCTCATTATTCATGATAATCAACCTCAATCTAAAGGGAGTAACAATTCCTATTTCTTATATCTCACCTAATTTTCGCCAATCAATGAGTCAGAACAAACTGGCCATCGAAGAAAACATTAAAGATCCAAACTTCTGAGAATCTACATCATTTGAGGAACTCTGCTGAGATTTTCATCACTCAGCAACTAACATCTAGTGACATTTGAGTTAGGTGTCTCAAAAGGACCCACTAGGTATGTGAACTCTATCCCAACCCATTTGGCTTGAGTGGAATCTGAAAGATCCACCATTAATTAACACTGGGTTTAGGCATTGAAGGAACTATAGCTTTCCTTTTGGGAGACATAATATGCTTGTATTTTTGTCTATTACTATTCATCCATCTTTGAAAAAAATCATCTTTGGACATAAAGTAAGATGGTCTAAATAGAAGTGACACATTTTAATGGAAAGAGCACACTGTCACACGGCACACTGAAGGGAGAGCCATGGGGCAGAGATATAAAGAGTACCCATGTTTAACTTCCTACAAGTGGCAAAGATAGAATAATTAAATTTGAAGAGACTAGCAAAAGAGAAATTCAGTTGTCATATGCTCTGCTAAACAACAAAAACTATATTAGTCTGAGAGTTCAGAAAATTTAAAACACTATCAGTCTGTGCTACATACTTTAAAAAGGAAGGGAAAAA